>NW_006923001.1:84621-85420 GCF_000298275.1 Orycteropus afer afer | reverse complement strand
AAAAAAAAAAAAAAGAAAGAAAGAAAAAGAATTTTACAGAGATACAGAAGATAATCCTGGAACCCTGAGCTTGGAAAGGAACTATACAGATGTGGATTAGGCACCAACTAGTGGAAAAATCTGAATGAAAAGAGTGAGTACAGAGATGTTCGGAGCTGTGGACTGTCAGCTTCTGTGACGAGACCAACAGCCTGAATATTTCCAAGTGGTTTTGGAACCTGAGAATTAACCTAAAGATTAGTCCTGGTCATCAAAGCCAGCAGGGACAGCTGCTCTGGTGGCCTATGACTAGGAAAAGAACAGCAAGGAGGGAGACAACATGAGCTGTGGACTTTCTGCTGTCCAGAGGATGCAGCCATTTTGATTGTTTACACATGGCAGCCATTTTGGATATTTAAAGTGACCAAGGGTGCAGCTATTTTGAATGTCTACAAGTGGCAATCATTTTGGATTTTAAAGTGATAGCATTTTCATTTGGGTTCCAGGGTCCTAAGAATAGGTTCTGTTTGCTAGGGTCAGCAATGACATATGAGAGGCTGACAAAGGAAAGGAGGCAGGAGATGAGTGCATAAGTGCTGTCAACTAGTGAATAGAGGAGTACACTGCCTGAATGAATAACATGCAAAGAAAACAAAAACTGTGGGCAAATCACTCCAATATATAACCATCAATTAAATATAAACACAAAAATGTCACAATGCCTTAGAGACAGAGCATCACAATCCACACAAAGATGTAAGATAAAGCAGGAGAAACAAGGGACCAGGATATAGACCCAAAACACATCCCTGAGGAAGAC
>NW_006923001.1:80357-82248 GCF_000298275.1 Orycteropus afer afer | reverse complement strand
ATGAAAAGATGCTCACAATCATTGGCCATCAGAGAGATGTAAATCAAAACAACAATGAGATATACTGTCTAACCCCAGCACTGATGGCAAGGTTCAATGAGACAGAAAATAACAAATGCAGGTGGGGATGTGGAAAGATTGGGACTCTCATACACCGCTTGTGAGACTGTGAAGTGACACAACCACCGTGGAAAGCAATATGGTGATTCCTTAGAAAGTTGGAATTGGAGATACCATTACTAGGTATATATTCTAGAGAGGTGAGAGCCAGGATAGGAAGAGATACATGCTTGCTTATGTTCATCACAGCACTATTTACAATAGCAAAAAGATGGAAACACTGTACGTGCCCATCAGCAGAAGAGTGGATGACCAAACTATGGTACACACACATACTGGAAGGCTATGCAGCAGTAAAGAAAAATGTAGAGTCTGCAAAACACTGCATAATATGGATGAACTTGGAGGACATTATGCTGAGTGACATAACTCAATCACAGAAGGACAAATATAGTATTATTTACTTGTTGTGGATGGTCAAGGAAAGGTTTATATATGGAGGGAAACTTTCTTTGTTGGTTGCCAGGGGTGGAAGGGAAGGAGAAGGAACACTGCAAAAAACAAACAAACAAAGAAACATTGACCCTAGTCATTTTAGTTTTGTGTATTTTACTATACATAAATTCTATTTCAATAAAATGCATTTTCTTTAAAAAAAAAAAAAAAAGCATTTTAATGCCCCCTCCTCAAAATCTGATTTGATTATGGAATTACATGTGTTGAATTTTTTAAAAAAAAAAAAAAAACAACAGCCTATAAAGTAGAATTACTTTCTATAGCATCATGAATGGTAATCATCCCTGTGAAGAAATGCAAACCAGAAAATGGAATAGAGACTGTTGGAAGAAATGAAACTGTCATTGAAGTGGGAAAATCAGTCTCAGAAGGTAACTTGTTGTTGATTTGAAAGAGGGAGGAGAACAAGCCACCAGGATATGTAGGGAAAATATTGTAGGAGAGAACCCTACAGATGTGGACCCAAATCTGAAAGCCATGTGGTAAAGAATGATAAGGAGGCCAATGTGTCTGGAATGGAGTGAGTTATGGCTAGATGTCAGAGCAGTGAAGTGTATGGGATAACATCATGCCTACAGGACAAGGAAAGTGGCTCTCATTCTAGGTAAGATGGGAAATTATTTCTCAAGCACTAAGCAGGGGAGTGATAAGAAGTACTTCATATTTTAAAATAATCCCTCTGGATATAAATGTCCATTCTATAGGCAGAGGTGATATATTTGTATTTATTGGTGTCTCCTTTGGGAGCTCTGTGTCTTATTTTACCTGAAGCCAGAGAAAACCAGGTATATAAGAGTGTGCTTGTGAATTTGAATAGTTGCCCTTATCCTTAATGACATTTTCAATCTTGTAGAACTCCCTACCTCCTTTACTGGTTTATATTTCATCACAGGAATGATTACCTTTCCTTATATTATACAAGGACTTCTTCATAGACTCATAGAGTTGAGATTTTTATCCATTTTTTTAAATGGGGATTTGGGTGAATATTTACAGAACAAGTTAGTTTTCCATTCAACAAATCATATGCATTTTGTTTTGTAACATTTATTACAGTCCTCACAATGTAAGTACATTCTTCCCACCTCTTCCCTGTGTTTACCATTTCCCTTCCTCCTTTTTTCCAATGCTTTCCTGTCTTTCTACCTTTGATTTCATATGGGTAATTTTTCCATTGAGTGTTTACCTTACTTGTATTATTCTTCAGCCCTTACTGGGTATAAAGTTGAGCCATGGGTATGAGTTCAATTCCTGACTTGAATATAAGAGCTATAGTCTTGGGGATTCCCTCAGTCTTTATCAGACCTGTAAGGCT
>NW_006923001.1:79304-80097 GCF_000298275.1 Orycteropus afer afer | reverse complement strand
ACAGCCAGCAGCTGTCTGAGTGAAGAAATGCCTCTAGCTCCAGTGGGCCAGGAGCAGGAGGCAAAGCTGGACCCCAAGGTTGAGGGGCTTTCACCAAGCCCCTAGAGCCTGTCACTTTGAACTTGCACTTTAAGCCTCCCAATTGTAAGAATAAACTCTTGTATGTTAAGGCCATCCCATTTGTGGTATATTTCTCATCAAAGCAGCACTAGGGAACCAGAACAATCCCTCTCAGAGTGTTCAATAGTGGTTGCCAGGCATCCTTTAATTCTTTTGGTGTCAGGGTGATGGAGGCTGAATTTCATAATGCCCATTAATCCTTTGGACTAATTGTTTCCTTGCAACTTTGTTTTTCTTCACTCTTTTTTTCTTTGGTGAGGGAGACCAGTAGTTACACTTGAGATGGTTGCTTGCAAGTTTTTAAGACTCTGGTTGCTACTCACCAAAGTAAGATGTAGAACATTGTCTTTGTAGACAGGATATGCCAATTTAGATTAGTGTTCCACATGACTATTGTCCTGACCTCCCATGCTAATGAATTATTTCCTCAAGATGTTTGGTTAGGACCCAGAAGTTTCCACAACTTTTTTCCCTGTATGCTGTACCCTGGGAGCTCTGGTAGCATAGTGGCTAAGGCACTTGACTGCTAACCAGAATGCTGGTGGTTCAAACCCACCAGCCACTCCTCGGAAGAAGATGGGGCAATCTACTTCCGTAGTGATACTGCCTCGGAAACCCAAGGAGAGGTCGCTATGAGTCGGGGCCGACTCGATGGCACACAAAAAGAACATTA
>NW_006923001.1:65339-66022 GCF_000298275.1 Orycteropus afer afer | reverse complement strand
TCTTAAAGTCAATTTGATCAGAAATTAATATTGCTACTCATGCTCCCTTACAGTTGCCATTTGCTTGATATATCTTTTTCTAACCTTTGATTTTTAGTCTATTTTTGTCTTTATCTCTAGGGTGTGTTTCTTGTAGACAGCATATTGTTGGGTTGTGTTTTCTTATCCAATTTGCAACTCTCAGTCTCTTGAGTGGTGCATTTAATCCATTAATATTCAGGGTAATTATTGATAAGTTTGAATTTGCTGCTGTCATTTTGGTATGTGTTTTTTCATGATGTCCCTGGTTTCTTTGTTCCATATTATTTTCTTTGCTGAGTTCATTATGTTTATGAGTCATGTTATCATTTCCGTTGTTGCTGTTGTTTTAGTATATGCTGAATATTTTTGCTTGTCCTCTTTTTTATTGTGATGTGATGGTTCATCATTTTTTTTTTTAGTTACCTATGCTTTATAATTTTTTCCCTGAGTTTAGAACAGTCTATTCTGTCTTGCAATTCTCTTAACTTCGTCACCACTTAGAAGTTTTGTAACTACACAGTCATTCCCTCTTTTTGTTTGTAGTTGTCCTCAATTGCCAATTGATGTCTCCGGTTCCCTGTTTACAATCTTGTAAGCTCATTTTACTCTGGATATGTCCATAGCTGCGGTTTCTGGTTTATGTCATCTTGTGTATTAATGGT
>NW_006923001.1:64289-64931 GCF_000298275.1 Orycteropus afer afer | reverse complement strand
TCTTCCACTACATCAATTCTACTCCTTTGCCCTTCCAATAATTTATCTATTTCTGACAATTTAGTATTGATCTTCTGGATTTCTATCTGTAGATTTAGAATCATTTTTAATTTTCCATTTATTTTGTCATTTTGTTGTTGTATTTTCTTCCAAAATTCTTCTAAGGATTTTTCTGTGTTTTCTTTGATCTGTCTCTCAATCCTTTGAAGATACCTAAAGACAATTCTTTGGAATTCCTTATCAGAGAGTTCCAATGCTGCTTTTTCCTCAAGGATGTGTTCTGGGTCTGTATCCTGCTCACTTGTTTCTGCCACTTTATCCTGCATCTTTGTGTGCACTCTGATCATCTGTTGTTTCTGAGGCATCTTGGTGTTATTGTATTTACATCTCTGTTAACTGGTGGATAAGGAGGTAGTGTGTCCTGTTCAGTAAGTGAATTTGCAGAAGGTGTGGGTGTAATTTTGTTTTATGGGGACTTTGTTGTCTCCCACTCAGTTAGACAAAAATTACAATTGAATAACCATAAAAAAAAAACCCTAAAAGCAGATGGACAAAAAAAAAACACACCATGTAATCACACCAGAATAGTAGCAAAAAAAAAAAAAAAAAAGTGAGGGAGAAGAAGGAAAAAGAAGAAATCCT
>NW_006923001.1:61815-63399 GCF_000298275.1 Orycteropus afer afer | reverse complement strand
GTCTGTGCAGTCTTTCTGCCTAATTCACCATCTTGGTGGTCTCCTACCAAATTTTCAGTCTTATTGTTAACAGCTGAGTGTTCAACAAGGTCTGTTTGCTATTACTGTAGAATTGTCTATATCCTTATTTAGTTATTTCAGTGTTTCCTTTATACATTTGGATTCTCCAAGCAGTGTTTATGTACTTAGAATTGTTAACTCTTCTTGGTAAATCAATTCTTTTATCATATTATCATGTAGTGACCTTGTTTGTCTCTTATGATTTTAGCTTGAAGTTTGTTTTGTCTGATATTAAGGTTATTATTCCCATTATCTTTTTCTCCTTACTAATGTAGAAATTATTTTCATCCTTTCACTTTCAATCTATTTTTGCTTTCAGATTAATATGTGAATCTTTTCAACAGAATATAGTTAGATCATATATTTCATACATATTTTCACTTTGTTCCTTTTAATTGGTGCATTTAGGCCATTTACAGTCACTGTCATTATAAAGAAAGCCTTAATGCTGTTATATTTTTGTTTTAATATTTTTATTGTATTCAATTTCATTTGGTTTATTCATTGTTTCACTAATTTCTATTAGTTCTTGTCTATGTTTATTTTTCTGAAGTTGTTTGACATGACTTTATTATATTCTTTTATTATATTATATTCTCCCCTTCTCTTCATTATTTAGGCCTCCATATAAACAATGTGCACCACTCATCTGTGAATTTGTGGTGGCTTGCAAATCACTTTGAGGTTGGAGGCTATCTATGCCACTGGCATTTTAAATACCATTGAGTCAATCAGGGTGTACAGCTTTCAGCAGAGCTTCTAGAGCAAAACAGACTTGGAAGAAGGAATGGGCCATCCACTTCTCAAGCAATTGGCTAGTGAAAACCTTATGAATAGCAGTAAAGCACTGTCTGATATAGTACTAGAAAACTTTATGAATAGCCCTGAAACATTGTCCAATATCCAGGAGATGAACCCCTTGGGTCAAAAGGTACTCAATAGATGATGTTGAAGATCTGTCTCCTCAAAGTAGAGTCCCCCTTAATGACATGGATGGACCTCCATTTACTGATGTGGCTCAAAATGGGAACAAACAGCTGCAAACATCTGTATAATAATAGAATAATCAGAACATGGAATGTACAAATTTTGAATCTAGGAAAATAGCAACTTGTCAAAAATCAAAGGAATACATAAATATGGGTTTTCTAGACATTAGTGAACTGAAATGGACTGGTTCTGGCTATTTTGAATCAGACAACCATTTGATCTACATCACTGGGAAGGAGAAATTGAAGGGGAATGATGGGACATTCATTGTCACAAGGAATGTTTCAAGATCTATTCTGAAATAAAATGCTGTCAATGATAGGATAATATCCAAGCAATTACAAGGAAGACTGTAAAATACTACTATTATTCGAATTTAACACCAACCACCAGAGCCAAAGCTTGATGATCTTTACCAACCTCTGCAGTGTGAAATTGATCAAAGATATGTTGATTATTACTGGTGATTAGAATGCAAAATTTGGACACAAACTATCACTAGTAGTTTGGAAAATACCTTTTTATTTTATTTTA
>NW_006923001.1:58803-61715 GCF_000298275.1 Orycteropus afer afer | reverse complement strand
TTTTTATTTTATTTTAATTTTTATTTTAAGAGTTTGTTTTACATTCCACACTACATGTACATTTTGTTTCACTCCCCATTAACCATCCCTAACCCTAACTAAGACTCCTCCCCTCTGTACCCAAAACCATCCCCCTCCCTCGTGCCCCTCATTGTTATGCACTCCTTTGTGTCCTACATTTCTGCAGTGCAAATGTTGCCCCTCTAGTGTCTCATAGTCAATTGCTCCAAGAGATGCATTTCCATAGATTATGTGGGTATGTCACCCTGGGTTGAGTGGTCTGCATGTACATCTTGTTTACTATTGGGCTGACAGCCAGCCACTGGGAGTGAGTTTTCCCCAGAATGTATCCCAGGGCTATAGTATTGGAGATCTCACCAGATTCCATTGGACCACTAATTCTGGTCATTATTGAATTTTGGATTGTTTTCCATGTTTTTCCTCCCACTTTATCCAGTATCTCCAGATTTGATCCTTTCCTGAGAGAATGACATTGGTAACCAGCCAGGAACTATTTAGTTCTTCTGGTCTTGAGGGCCATCATGTCTTAGGGCTCATTGCTTCCAGATCTCTTGGGTTTTTTGCACGCTACTTCAATTCTGACTATTGGAGACAATTAACTGCATCTTAGATGGCTGCTTGAAAGTTTTTAAGACCCTAATCACTACTCACCAGTGTAGGATGAGGAACAAGACTTTTATGTATTTCATTGTGCCAATTGAGTCTGGTGTTCTGCAATACTATGGTCCTGAGTTGGTACATCCATTGGATCTCTCTCACACAGTGTCTGGCTGTCAGTAAGGGGTTACTCTATGTCTGTCTTCTGTTGATTCTGTAAAGACTGTAGGTATTTTGTATCACTGGTATCTGTGCAAGATTAGCCTGCACTGAATGTATCCTTGATCTAGAGTATACTTCTGTACACTGACCCCATCTGATCTCAGATGTGTGTGTGTTTATCTGCAGCCTGATGCTTGGTATTAAAGGTTATGCAGTATTGTGGATATACTGGTTGGTATTAGCACCTTTGTCTATATTTCTGTGCACAATTTGGTGTCCTGTCTTTTCTTAATTCTATCATGGTGGTCACAGACTCCTTCTGTACCATCCCTCTCCTTATCCATGTCAGCCTGTGGCCCCTTACTAGCCCAAAATTAATCCCTGTTCCTCCCCAACCTGGTAATCTACAAAGTGAATTCCCTTTCTCAAACAAACATTTATTTGTCTTTTTACAATAATGGGGTCATACAGTATGTCCTTCTGTGGTTTTCTTATTTCACTCAGCATAATGTCCTCCAAACTCATCCACATTGTGAGGTAATTTGCATAACCTTCATTGTTCTTTAATGTAACATATTAATCCATTGTGTGAATATACCATAATTTGGTTATCCACTCATCTATTAATGGGCATTTAGGTTGTTTCACTCTTTGCTATAGTGAATTGTGCTGTGATGACCAAAAGTGTGCATAAGTCTTTTCGTGCACTGTCTCTCACCTCTTTAGGATATATTCCTACTAGTAGAATTGCTGAGTCAAACAGTACTTCTATTTTCAGTTTTTTAAAGAAACACCATACCGTTTTCCACAATGGCGGTACCATTTTACAATCCCACAAGCAGTGCACAAGTGTTCCAAACTCTCTGCAACCTTGCCAGCATTTTTTATTTTCAGTCCTGTTGAATTTTGCTATTGTTGCTGGGTTTGAGATGATATCTCATTGTTATTTTGATTTGCATCTCTCTGGTAACTAATGATCATGAGCAATTCCTCATATGTTTGTTGGCCACCAGCGTATCATCTTTTGTGAGGTGTCTGTTCAAGCCTTTTCCCAATTTTTTAATTAATTGGGTTGTTTGCCTTTTTGGTGTTGAGGTATTGATGTTGTCTATAGATTTTTGGAAATAAGTCCTTTGTCAGATATGTAATAGGCCAATATTTTCTCCCAATCTGTAGTCTTTCCTTTGACCCTTTTAATGAAGTTTTTTGATGCACATGAGAATTTAATTTTTAAAACGTTCCAGTCATCTAGCTTCTCTTCTCCCTCCTGTGCATTTTTGGTTTGTTTGATAGTCTATTTATGCCATCAATTAGGGCTCTTAGATTTGCCCCTAGTTTATCTTTGATGAGTTTTATAGTTCTGGGTTTTACATTTTGATCCAGGTTGAGTTTGTTTTTGTTTATGATGTGAAATATGGGTCGTCTTTCATTTTTCTGCAAGAGGATATCTAGTTTTGCCAACATCATTTGTAAAGAGGCTGTCTCTTCCCCATTTAATGGGGTTTGGAACTTTGTCAAAAATCAGGAGTCAATAGTTGTATGAGTCTATTTCTGGATTTTCTATTCTGTTCCACTGGTCTCTCTTTCCATCATTCTACCTATACCATATTGTTTTGACTACTGTGGCTGTATATTAGGTTTTAAGATCCAGGAGAGTGAAACCTCCCACTTTGTTCTTCTTCAAAAGGGTTCTGCTTACCTGAGGTTCCTTTCTTTTCTATATGAAGTTAGTTACTAGTTCTTGCATTTCTTTAAAAAGTTTTGTTGGTATCTGGATCAGGATGCATTAAATGTGTAGATTGCTTTAGTTAGTATTGACGTATTCACAATATTCAGTCTATATGTCCATGAACAAGGCAGGTTCTTCCATTTGTGTAGAGCCCTTGTTTTCTCTTGTAGTAGTGTTTTATAGTTTTCTTTATATAGGTCTTTTGTGTCTCTGGTAAGGTTTATTCCTCAATAGTTTATCTTTTTAGTACCTATTGTAAGTGGTATTGTTTCCCTTATTTCTTTATCAGAGGTCTCTTTGTTGGGGCAGAGGAATCCAACTGATTTTTTGCATGTTGACCAAAAGAACTAGATGGTGCCTGGCTACCACTGTCATGCACTTGGAAGGGTATCTATGTAGGAGA
>NW_006923001.1:57484-58211 GCF_000298275.1 Orycteropus afer afer | reverse complement strand
ACAAAGAAAAGCTCTGGCCCTGATGGCTTCACTGGAGACTTCTCTCAAATATTCAGAGAAAAGTTGGCAACTTTGCTATTCAAGCTACTCCAGAAAATAGAAAAAGGTGGAGCAGAAATAAATGGAAAAATATGGTGTCTTCACAATAGAACCAAGTGAAATTAAAAAGATAATGACAGAATATTATGAAAAACTATACACCAATAGATTTGAGAACCTAGAAGAGAAGGACAATGTCCATCCCTCCACACTCCTGCCCCCTGTCTCCCTGTGCGTAAGCAGCCCTTCTTTCTCCCATGTTTGTTCCCTTAGGTTTTTTTTTTTTGAGTCTCTTGGGTTTTCTATGTACAGGATCATATCATCCACAAATAGAGTTTTACTTACTCTTTGCCAATATGTATGACTTTTCTTTCTCTTTATTGCTTTATTTTCCTGGCTAGAACTTCTAAATCAATCTTAAATAAAAGTGGTTATAGAGGGCATTCCTCTCTGGTTCCCATTCATAAGAGGAATGCCTTTAGTCTTTCTCCATTAATAATGATGTTGGCCATTGGCTTTGCTTATATGCCTTGCATTATGTTGAAGAATTTCACTTCTATCCCTATTTTGCTGAGAGTTCTGAACAGGAACTGGTGTTGGATTTCGTCAAATGTCTTTTCTGCATTGATTGATATAATAATATGGTTCTTTTTTGTTTGTTTTGTTTATGTGTGGATTACACTGAGTG
>NW_006923001.1:54620-56167 GCF_000298275.1 Orycteropus afer afer | reverse complement strand
TGAGGACATTGTCCTGTTTTCCTCTCCATTTGTCATGTGCAGATTGTCTCCCTTGATTTTTTAATATACAATGTTTAATAGTCTTATTTTGATGATCTATTTCTGGTTTGGTTTTAGTGTTGATGTCATGTGTCCTGTTTTGTTGTTGGTTCTTTGTTGAGATGACTTCCTTAAATATTTCTTGTAGGGTTGGTCTGGATTTCACAAAATCCCCTAATTTCTTTGTCTGAGAATGCCTGGATTTTGCTTTCACATTTGATAGACAATTTGGCTGGATATAGGATTCTTGGTTGGAAAGTCTTTTCCTTCAGTGTTTTATATATCCCATCCCATTGCGTTCTTGTCTGAATGGTTTCTGCTAGTAGTCAGAGCTCAGAGTAATGGTTTGATTATTATAAGTAATATTTCTTTTGTCCTAAGCAGCTCACAAAATTCTTTCTTTGTTTTGGGTTTTGGAGAGTTTGATTATGATATGCCTCATTGTTTTTCTCTTGGGATCTGTCCCATACAGGGTTCTATGAGATTCTTCAAAAAAATATATTTTCTTCCTTCATGATATGGGGGAAGTTTTCTGTTAGGTCTTCCACAATTTTCTCAGTGTTCTTTTTTTTTTTTTTTTCCCCTGTTTCTTCTTGTTCTTGAATTCCAAAGAAGCATATATTGTTTCTTTTCATGTCATCTCATATAACTCTTAAGTTCTCTTCATTTCTTTTAAATCCAGCAATTTACATTCTATTTGAGAAATGTGTTTTCCAGCCAGGTCTATCCTATACTTTTGTGGTTCCACTGTTTTGGGCAGTTCTGTAATTTTTGTGTTCATCTTCTGGTTTTCTAACTGGCTGTTTTTATATGAGTTCTGATTGTGCATTAATCTTGTTATTTTGTTCTTGAATGATTTTCCTGAGTTCTTCTAGGGTACTCTCAGTGTTCTCCTTTTTGTGTGGGGTTTCCTTAAGCTTTTGTAGAGTTTTAGAAATGTTCTAAATTCCTTCTCAGATAATTCTATTGCCTCCTCTTTGTCCTTGTTTAATGAGACTTTCATTTGGGATTTTACTTCTAATGTCTGATTCAGTTTTTTTGTTTGATTTGAGTTTGACTCTTGCTTCCTAGATATTTTGAAGTTTTCTTTAACTGTTAGTTAAATGTTAATGTACTGATTTGTTTTGTTTTGTTTTTATGATTTAATATTTTGAAAAGTTGGATCTCATGTATTTTATTTTTGACTATTAATTCAGGTGTGCTGCATTGTTCTGCAGTGTTCTTAGTGATGATAGAATCACTGTGTAGAATCTGGATGCAGGTGTCTGTCATAAAAGAAGTTTAGGATTTGAGCTACAGGTGTTATGGTGGCTTAATGTTTTTTTGTTTTGTTTTGTTTTGTTTTGTATTGGATGAGGAAAGGTAGAGGTGGAGAAAGGTAGACAAAAAAAAGGGGGAAAAAATTCCAAGGTGCCAGGAGTTTGAGCAGGTGCTAGGGCTTTGAACAGGCTGGTAATGATGACATTACACTGCTATTCACAGGCCCACAGCTCAAGTTCAGCAAAGAC
>NW_006923001.1:50019-53288 GCF_000298275.1 Orycteropus afer afer | reverse complement strand
AGTTCATTCATTCCATGAGATGGCATATGATCAAGAAACAATGGTATTGAAGGAAGAAGTCAAAACCACACTAAAGGAATTGGAAATGGGAAAAAAAAAAGGCTCCAGGAATTGGTGGGATACTCATTGAGGTATTTCGACAAATTGATGTTGCATTGCAGGTATTTACTCATCTATGCCAAGATATTTGGAAGAAAGGTACCTGGCCAACTGATGGGAGGAGATCTGTACTCATTCCAAAGAAAGGCAATTCAACAGAATGTGGAAATTATCAACCAATATCATTAATATCACATGTAAGTAAAATTTTGCTGAAGATAATTAAAAAACAGTTGCAGTAGTATTTTGACAGAGAATTTTCAGAAATGCAAGCTGGCTTCAAAAGAGGATGTGGAATGAGGGATATCACTGCTGATGTCTGATGGATCTTGCCTGAAAGCAAAGAATATCAGAAGTATGTTTGCTTGCGTTTTATTGGCTATGCAAAAGCATTCAACTGTGTGGATCGTAACAAATTGTGGATAACATTGAGAAGAATGGGAATTCCCATTCTTCATTGTACTCATGAGGAACCTGTACATAGACCAGAAGACTGATTTTCAGCAGAGTAAAGGAACACCTCATGATTTAAAATCAAGAAGGAAATGCATCAGTATTCTTTCCTTTCATCATACTTATTCAATCTGTACACTGAGCAAATGATCTGAGAAGCTGGCATCTATGAAGAAGAACACTGCATCAGGATTAGAAGAAGACTCATTAACAACTTGCATACTTAGATGACACAACCTTCCTTGCAGAAAGTGAAAATGACTTCCAGCACTTACTGATGAAGATTAAAGACTACACTTTACAGTATGGATTACGTCTAGTCATAAAGAAAACAAAACTCCTCATAACCAGTCCAATAAGCAGCATCTCAATAAATGCAGACAAAAGTGAAGTTGTCAAAGATTTCATATTACTTTGTTCCACCAGCAATACCAATGGAAGCAGCAGTCAAGAAAGTATGCAACATATTCACTGAGAAATTGGCTCCAAAAGACCTCTTTAAAGTGCTGAAGAGGAGAAGTTCAAAATGGAGTCGAGCCAGTGAGCAGCACGCTTTATCCCTCTGGCATCTGAGGTCTTGAATAACTAGCCACAACAGTTTAAATTAGGAATTTCACTGCTCTGAACAGCTCACAGATTCAGAGTACTTCAAACATGGAAGAGCAGAATTAGAGGAAATGCTAAGGGAGATTATTTAGGAAAGAGCTACTGGAGGAGGATGGACAGGCACCAAAGAGAGGCATTGGAAACTCTTCTGGAGCAGTCACTGTGTGCTGGGCTAGGGCACCCACCTGAGATCCCTGAGCCAAGAGGGAGGATGCCTTATAACATCTTACCAGTGACTAATATTCCACTGGGCAGTGGCAGAGACCTGCCTCCAGCAGCTGATGTTGACTTTTTGGAAATAATTTGGGTCTCCTAGGTGCTGGCTATGGGCCTGGACACCTCTGCTGAGATTAGGAGGAAAACTTACTGTTGTGACAGGAAGGGTAGCTCCCTCCCCTCCCAGCAGGTCACAGAGTAGACTGGGGTCAGACTGGGAGTGCTTTTCTTTGTCACAGAGATCAGGACCGCAGGCCACTAGCAGGTAGTCCCCGGACCCTAACAAAGCTGAAACTGCATGCATCTTTGGCGCTGCAGCTGGGTGATATCACAGACAAACTCCAGAGCTGGCCATTAGAGATCTGGTGGAATACATCAGCACCATGGGCAGATGGAACAGGGAGAGGGAAGAAATTGCAAGCCCAGGATTTTTGCCTTGGAGCCGTTCTTTAGTGCTGTGGGGCCATGGAAATGGATCTTTAAGTGTGCCTGAAATTGGTGGAAATTTGCAATGATCTAACAATAAGAATCTTTCTTGAGGTTGAGCTGCAGTCTTGCAAATAAATACGTCATCAAAAATAACCTGCTCAAAGCCCTAGAAACTAACCCTAGGAACACCAAGCTTTCCTTCTTCTGCTCCCACCTTCTCCACCAATATCTTCACTCACTTAATAGAAGAAAACATATTCATCCAATTACCATAAAACCTCCTACTTCAAACTCTAAACCCTCTTTATGACAAACAGAAACACATATCCACACTACACACAGGGATTCTACCACAACAAGGGAAACAGCAGAACAACCCAACACACTTGAATCAATAAAAAAATAAAAAATAAAAATAAAAAAAATCACATCAGCTTACCTTTTCAAAATATTAAACATAAAACCAAGACAAAACAAATCAACAAGTAATCAGAATCTACTGACAACCTAAAGAGACAGTGCTCTACCAGATTCCAGAGACTTAAGAAGAGGTTCAGCTTTCCAGTAACCCCAACAACTCTCTGAAAGTGCACTGCATGACTGAAAAGGTCCTAGTCTACACCTTCTTCCTCTTCCTCTTCCTCTTCCTCTTCCTCTTCTTCTTCTTCTTCTTCTTCTTCTTATTCTTATTCTTCTTCTTCTTCTTTCTTCTTCTTTTCCTTCTTTCTCACATGGTTAGCCCCATCCCTTGTTGGTTTGCTTCTTTTTGTTTTGTTCTGTTTTTGCTTTTATTTCCTTTTGTATTGTTGGTTTGTTTCTTATTTATTTATTTATTTATTCATTATTTTCCTCTACCTTTTTACTCTCAGTGACCTATCCCCAGATATTGCAGATTTATCTGTTTTCTTCTTCTTTTACCCCCTTTCTCTTCTTTTGGGTTACTGGTCCTGTGTGATTTCAGGGTGAATTTCTGGTCCATGTGTTTATAGTGTTTTTTGATGGTTATTCAATTGTAATTTTTGCCTAACTGACTGGGAGACAGCAACAGTCCTCATAAAATACACGTACAACCACACCTCCTGCAACTTCACTTACTAAGAAAGAACCAACACCTCTTTTTCCACTAATGGGCCAACAATAAAAAGCCCCCAAGAAGAGCCTGAATCACACTTAGCTGCTCTTTGCAAACAGTTAACAGAGCTCTTAATACAATGCTATGATGTCTCAGAAACAATAGACCATCACTCTCAACACAAAGAAGCAGGATAAAATGGTAGAAACAAGAGAATAGAATACAGACCCAGAACGCATCCCTGAGGAAGAAGCAGCATTGGAACTCTCTGATAAGGAATTCAAAAGAACTATCTTTAAGTATCTTCAAAGGATTGAGAGACAGACCAAAGAAAACACAGAAAAAACCTTAGAAGAATTTTGGAAGAAAATACAACAACAAAATGACAAAATAA
>NW_006923001.1:13543-19569 GCF_000298275.1 Orycteropus afer afer | reverse complement strand
AGCCAGACGGCCCTGGGCCCCATCCCCCTCCAGAGACAAACTTTTCAGTTTGAACTTGTCAGCTTCTACACGCTTGTGAGCCATTTATCTAAGATAAATTTCTCTCTCTCTCTCTTTCTCTCTCTATAAATATATATATATACTTTGCTGGTTTTTGTGTTTCTCTAGAGAACCCAATCCAACACACCTAGCAACAACATCACACGTCTCTCCCATCATATTCTTCTTTTGGATGAGTCATTATTTCCATTTTTTATGTATTTCTTGAATTTTTTTGCTGACTTTGGGGCATTAAGCCTGATATTAACTCTCTGTGCTCTCTGCAGTATTCAGAGTTATTGGCAGAAATACTTACGTGGACAGAGTCTTCAAATTTTATTTGTTATCCCCCTTTTCTCTATTCTAGATAAAATTTTGGTCTTCAGTAGTTCCCAGAGAGAAGTGAAAGGTTTCCCTAATAAATCTGTTAAAGGGTACATCTTTCATTCTTCACTTGTATTCTTTTCCTGCTTCTTTGCATTTTATGACCATTTGGAACACTCCATGTTAAAAATGGGACCCAGACCAATTGAATTATTTGTGGAATACCCCAAAGTGTTCCATTATTATCTTCCTAGTCCCCCCTCTTGGTACGTGAGTGTCCTCTTTTCTGCCTCCACAAATCAATTTACCACTCCTTCCCTGGAAAGATAAGGGCCAATTGAAACATACTCGTGTTTAGAAAGAGGCAAGTACACTTAGTGCACAGCAGGGAGATATGCTTTACTAATTTTTCAGGGGCTAAGGGACTTTCTGGGAGCTTTGGTGGCATAATACCTAAAGCATATGGCTGCTAATCAAAAGTGTGGCAGTTCAAACCCACCAGAAACTTCTTGGAGGAAGACTGGGCAATCTACTTCCAAAGAGAAACTGCCTCAGAAACTCAAAGAGGGGTCACTATGAATCAGAATCAACTCAGAGGCAGTGAGTTTGGTGTCTTGGGTTTAGGGCATTTGCTCTGTGAATAGACTAAAATCAACTGTTCTCTTGGAGGTGGAATTAATCAAAGCTGTTCTTCAAGTGTCTCCTCTGCTGACTGTGAACCTATGGCTCCGGGAGAATAGAACCATATCTACCCGGCTCTAGGAAGGGCAGTTGTGCAGTTATTGCAGGAGGGATTTTTCCCTAGTTTTCAGTTTTCTTTGACTAGAACCCTTTGAAGGACTTAGCAGCCATACTTTGCCCAACTTTACTGGTTTCTGCTGGGACTGGTAGAGAATTTTTGTTGTATTTTGTTTTTATTAGAAAGGTTGGAAACTTTCTCACACAGTCAGGCTTTTGAAAGTCTCCCTTTCTTAGTTCTTAAATCATGTTTTTTTTTTTTTTCTTAGAATCTAAACACCTTTATCATATTAGTCTACAGGAGAAAGACCTATTTACACATGTGATGACTTATGACTACAAGCTATGAAATAAACCAAGCAAGGAATAAAACAATTCAGAATGAAAATTGCCACCGTGTTTGATTCAAGTTGTCTCTTACTTAATGTGTTTGTGTATGTGCACTTGTTTGTACAAGCAGAGAAAATTAATTGAAATTTCACGTAGAAGTTTATTTTTAATTATTTTATGTATTTATTTATGTATAATTATTAATTATTTATGTGTAATTATTTTAATTATTTATGTTTTTATTCTTTTTTAAACAATACTTTATTGCGTTTTTGGTGACAGTTTACATAAGAAATTAGGTTCTCATTTGGCATTTCCTACACAAGTTTTTCATTAACAATAGTACATTTTCCACAATGTGTCTGCATTTTCATTCATTGTATTCTGGTTGTTTCTTTGTTGGTACTTCAGCTTTCCTGTCCCTTTTGTCTTCTCATGTTTGCTTTAGAGTAATTGTTGGACTTTTTGTCTCATAGTTTTTTAACAAAGCACCATACTGATGGGCAATAGCTTTTATTGTGTATGCCAAATTTACTTTGTGAAAAGATCATCTCATTAGATAGTTTCAGTTCTATATTTAAAGATTATCTCAGGGTTATAGTCTCAGGAAGTTTTCAAATTCCAACTGACCCAGTAAGCATGGACTTTTTCAGAGTTTGAATTCTATTCTGCAGTTTTCTTCCATTCTATCTGGGTCCTTCTATTGTGGCCCTAATCAGAATGGTTAGTAGCAGCTGGGCGCCATCTAATTCTTTTGATCTCACAGTAGATGAGGTTGTGGCTCATGTAAGTTATTAGCTCTGTAGATTAGTTTCTTCTGTGAGATTTTGGTTTCCCTCTTTTCTTTTTCTCCTACTGAGTAGAATCCAATAGTGGCATTGCGCAGACCTCTACAACTGCTGCTTGACAAAGCTCCAGCTGTCAAAAGTCTTGGGCAGAAGCCAATTCCACTTTTTACTTGCAATTGTATTCTGGTCCATTATCTCAATTGATACAATAATCTTTATGGTGATCATGCTCCTTCTGGTTCATCCCAGAGGGTCCAAAACTGATTTGCATGCTTCCGATGAATCAGGCCACCTTCCAGATGACTCTCTGATTGCCAATTCCAAAAACCCCAGTTTTCCTAGAAATCCCCATGATAAGCCAGAGCTGGGAAAGGCTGCTGGGAATCCTAAAGACATTGAGAATTCACATTGGTGGAAAGATCTCATGGGTACTCAACCTCCTATAATACCAACCCCTGCAGCACAACATAGAAAAGGGATTACTGCTGATAGGAAGAAACCTTGGCCTAAGTGGCTGCCTCCTACAGTTAAGCCTCCTCCTAATGTAGCTTATAGAATTAATGGTAGAATTTGGTATCCTCCTCGGGGAGGGGAGCCTAAATCTTCCCGATGGCCTGACCTTCCTCTTCCTTATACTGGGGCATACATAGAAGGTAAAAGAATGGTGTGGGTAAGATGGAAAAAAGAGTTCCTTTTAACTCTCTCCCTTTCTTAAAGAGATTAAAACAATCAGGGCCTAAGTGTAAAACTACTGCACAGAGAAATACTCTAATCAAGCAATTGAACAGTTACTTCAAGAAATTAAAAGGCCACAAGTATATGTTGATGGACTATGTAGACCCATCTGTACCCCAGGCTGGTGGTAATTCAGAGAATGGTGCCAGCCACAAGGCTGGGTCACACATTCTGGCCCCGTGTTGTTTTCTTCACCCTGACCATTTCCTCATGCCTTAGTTAACATTGTCTAGCACATTTTACTCATATAATGTTAATGATAGATAAGTTAGGTAAGATAAGATGTAAGTCTAGTTTATAAGTTTAATAATAGTTTTATAAGTATAGTTAATTATAACAGGATTAAACCTGTATTTACTTGGAAATAAGATGTTCTAGATTAAGGGAATGTTCTGGGATGTTCCCAGTAAACAGGAACACAGGTAATTCATAAAGTGTGATAAACATAATTGTTATTGTAAAGTTAATAGCCCACAGTCATAAAGTGTGATAAATATAGTTGTTATTGTAAAGTTAACAGCCCACAGTCATGAACTGATTCAAGATGTACCCCAAATTGTGGGTTTGTCATTTTGCTTTGTCATTATCTTAGTAATCTGCAATATAGTATAAAATAAAGAAAACCACCTCATTATATGGAGCACACCTTCATCTTTTTGAGTGTGTCTCCTTCATCTCACTGACACCACTTCTCTCTCCAGAGACCCATAGCTGAAGCTGGACCTTGGCACAATAGTTACATACTACATGGCTGCTCACAAGCTTTTAAGGCACTATTCACCACACTAGGATACAGAACATGAACTTTGTAGTGCCAATTGACTGAGTTGATCCATGATACTAATGACCTAGGTCTTCAAACACAGAAAATTATTCTTGCAATGTGTATTGGTTATTTAGTGCCACTCTACCACAAAATACCACAAATGGATGGCCTTAACAGGTATTTGTTATGTTACAATTTAACAAGCTAAGTTCAAAGTGCCAAATCTAAGTTCAAAATGCCAAGTTCCAGGGGCTGGAGGAAGATCTCTCAACCTTGGGCTTCAGCTGTCTCTTGCTCCTTTTTCAGTGAAGCTGGAGCTTCTCTTAATACTGACTGTTAAGGCTGACAAATGCAAGGTCAACAATAAAATAACACAGTTCCATGATTATAAAGCAACACATCAGTCCAGTAGTTCAAGTCTAGACCAGTCCCAAGTTTAGCAGGCAACATGGCATGCTGTAAGAGGACTCAGAATTCAAGCATGTCAAAAACTCAAGAACTTTCTCAAAGAATCTTCTTATATACTGGAAGGAAACCATATTCCTAAGGAAGCTACTGAGCTGCTCACAGAAGATGCCACCATACAAGCTGAACTGAATAAGTACAGTGAAAGGTTACAAACTTGATGCACTCCCTTCTTGATTTTGAACCCTGCAGTATCCCCTTGTTCTGTTTGAATGGCAGCCTCCTGATCAGGTTCCTCGTGAGTACAATCAAACATACTGGAATTCCCATTCTTCTCAATGTTATCCAAAATTTTTCAGGATTCACACAATTGAATGCTTTTGCATAGTCGATAAAACATAAGTAAACATCTTTCTGGTATACTTTGCTTTCAGCTAAGATCCATCTCACGTCAGCAATGCTATTCCTCATTCCACATCCTCTTCTGAATCCAGCTTGCATTCCTGGCAGCTCTCTGACCAATACACTGCTGTAACCATTTTTTTATTTCTCTTCAGTAAGATTTACTTGCATGTGATATTATTTGATCATTTCCATGTCCTGTGGGATTACCTTTCTTTGGAATGGGTATAAATATGGATCTCTTCCAGTCAGTTGACCAGATAGTTGTCTTCCAAATCTATTGGCATAACCAAGTGAGTGCTTCCAGTGGGGCAACCATTTATTGAAACATCTCAGTGAGTATTCCATCAATTACAGGAGCCTTTTTCTTTGCCAATTTCTTCAGTGCAACTTCAACTTCTTCCTTCAACAACATTGGTTCTTGATCATATGCCACCTCCTGAAATGGGTGAACATTGATTAATTCTTTTTGGTACAGTGACTATGTGCATTCCTTCCATCTTCTTTTGATGTTTCCTGCATTGTTCAATACATTGCCCATAAAGTCTTTCAGTATTGCATTCCAGTCACCAGTGATAGTGAGCACATCTTGATTGTATGTTTGGTCAATTTCAGACTGCAGAAGTTGATAAAAAAAAAAAAAATCTTCAATTTCCTTATCTTTGGCTTTGGTAGTTGGTGCATAAATAATGCATTTGAATAGTAGTCATATTAACTGGTCTTCTTTGTAGGCACATGGATATTATCCTGTCACTGACAGCATTGTACTTCAGGATAGGTCTTGAAACAGTCTTTGTGACAATGAATGCCATGTCATTTCTCTTCAATTTGTCATTCCTAATATAGTAGATCATATGGTTGTCTGATTCAAAATGACCAAAACCAGTCAATTTCAGCTCACTAATGCTTAGTATTTTGATCTTTATGCATTCCATTTCACTTTTTCACAATTTCCAGTTTCCCTGGATTGATATTTCTTACATTCCATGTTTCGATTACTGGTTGGGCAATCCTACTTCCATAGTGATACTGCCTCAGAAACCCAAGTAGGGGTTGCTATGAGTCGGGGCCGACTCGACGGCAAACAACAACAACAACAACAACAACAACGGATATTTGCATCTGTTTCTGTTCATTTTAAGTCATGCCACATTGGTCAATAGAGGTCCCAAAAGTTTTACCTTATCCATTTCATTAAGGTCATCTCTACTCTGAGGAGTCAGCTTTTCTCTAGTTGCATTTTGAGTGTCTTCTGACCTGATGGGCTCATCTTCAGCTTGAGAAAAGCAGAGCATGTGCTTTCCTTTTGGTTTTCTAGCCAAAAGGTTTGCACATTTCATTATAGTAATTGACTTTGTCTTCTTGAGCTGCTATTTGAAATTTTCAGTTCAATTCTTTTATCTTGTCATTTCTTCCATTTGCTTTAACTACTCTCTGCTCAAAGGCAAGTTTCAGAGTCTCTTCTTTCATCCATTTTGCTCTTCTTTTCTTTTGTTGTC
>NW_006923001.1:11124-12214 GCF_000298275.1 Orycteropus afer afer | reverse complement strand
AGTTTGGTTATCCATTCCTCAGTTGTTGGACATCTAGGTTGTTTCATGGATAATGCTCTTGATGTCATCCTGCAATTCATCTGGTTTCCAGTCATTGGTGTGCAATGCATCAAATCTATTCTTTAGATGGTCTCTAAATTCAAGAGGGATATATTCTAGATCCTATTTTGACTCCTGGGGAATTGTTTTAATTGTCTTTAACTTCAAGTTGAACTTGCATATGAGCAGTTGATGGTCTGTTCCACAATCAACTCCTGACCTGGTTTTGATCCAGGAAATTTGGACTTGCCAGCTTCTATAAAAATCTAGAACTAGAAGATATCTGAGTAATCCCAAGGATACTCTGGACTTGGATGACTCTTATATACCACATCTTCTTGGTGAATGGAGGTTTGGCCATCACCCACTCCACCCACCTTCTGGGACCACAGGAATTCCTTCCCACTCTGAGTGCTTGTATGGAGCCAGGGTACCCTGCCCTGCCCTCCCCCAATTATTTTTTCTGTTTCTTTTTTCTGATTTTTATTTTGCTTGCTTTTGTCTGTTTTAAAACTACTACTATTATTAATACTTTTGTCCTCTTTGCTATTATTCTTTATTATTCCTCTCCCAGGTCCTAGTTTTCAGCTTTTTTCTTATCCCTATTCCTAGTTGCAAAAAAATTTTTTTCTTCTTTTTTCCTCATGGTTAACCCCATTCTTTGTTTTTCTTTTTGTATTTTTCCCTTCTTTATTCTCCTTCTCTTATTGCCCTATCCACAGATATTGCACGTTTTCTTTTTTTTTTCACTGACCTTCTTGTTTTTCTGGAGGGTGCAGCCATTTTGATCATTTACACGTGGCAGCCATTTTAGATATTTAAAATGACAGAGGCGTCAGCCACTTTGAATGTTTAAAAGTGGTGGCCACTTGGGATATTTAAAGTGAGTGAGGGTGTAGCCATTTAGAATGTTTACAAGTGGCAACCATTTTGGATTTTTAAAGTGATAGCATTCTCATTTGGATTCCAGGGACCTAAGAACAAGGCAGGAAGAAGAGAGAAGAGAGAAAAGGCAAAGGGGACTGGAACAGATTGAGGAATCACCTGCAAC
>NW_006923001.1:8556-10371 GCF_000298275.1 Orycteropus afer afer | reverse complement strand
AGGAGATCACACACTGCCAGATCTCAAAATCACAGTAGTCAAAACTGCCTGGTATTGGTACAATGACAGACACATAGACCGATGGAATAGAATTGAGAACCCAGAAATAGATCCATCGACCTATGGTCAGCTGATCTTTGACAAAGGGCTGAAATCCATTAAATGGGGAAGAGAATACTTGCTTAATATGTGGCACTGGAAAAATGGGATATTCAGTTGCATAAAAATGAAACAAGATTTGGATCTCACCCTATAAACAAAAACTACCTTCAGATGGATCAAATACTTAAACATGAAGCCTGAAACTATAAAGTTCCTCAAGGAAAAACTGGGGCAAATTTAGGGGCCTAATATATGGCATAAACAGACTGCCAAGAACAAACCAACATGCACAAACAGCAGAAGAGAACCTACGTGAGTGGAACCTTGTAAAAAATAAATTTTTATGTGCTTCCAAAGACTTCTCAAAAAAAGTCAAAAGATAAGAACTTACAGGTTGGGGAAAAGTATTTGGCAATGACATATCTGACAAGGGATTTATCTCTAGAATTTATAGAAAACTCCAACACCTCAATAACAAACAGACATATCATCCAATTAAGAAATGGGGAGAAGACATGAGTAGATACTTCACCAAGGAGGATATGCAGGTGGCCAAAAAACATATGAAGAAATGTTCATGATCATTAGCCATTAGAGATGCAAATCAAACAACAATCTTGCACCAGTAGCAAATAAAAAATGCTGGTGAGGATTTGAAGAGAATGGGACACTTATACACTGTTTGTGGGACTGTAAAATGGTACAACTACTGTGGAAACCTGTATAGCAATTCCTTAAAAAATTGGAATTAGAAATACCATTTGACCCAGCCATTCCATTACTAGGTATATATCCTAAAAAAGTGAAAGCCATTACAAGAACAGACATATGCACATCATATGTTCATCACAGCACTATTTACAATAGCCAAAAGATGGAAACAACCCACATGTCCATTAACTGAGGAATGGATAACCAAACCACGGTACATACTACACAATGGAATACTATGCAACCCTAAATAATAACATAGAGGGAGTTCAAAATGGAGTCTTGTCAGTAATCGCCATGCTATTTGCCTCTAGCAACTTAGTGCTTGAAAAACTAGGTACAGCAGTTTGAACTAGGGATTTTGGTGCTCTGAACAGTTCACTGAATCAGAGTGCACCAAACTAAGAGGAGAAGAATTAAAGGAAAATTACAGGAGAAAAAAACAAAGATCTACTGTGAGGAACATGGACAGGCAACTGAGAAAGGCCATTAGAGACTTCCCTGGGAGACCAACTGGCAGGCAAGAACAGCCATCTGTAACCTGCCCCCCCCCCCCGGGATCGAGGCAGAAGACACCCAATATCAGCATATAGTGACCACCCCAGCATAACAGTGATCACCACAAGTATTGACCTTCAGCACCAGATTTTATCCATAACTTGGGTTGGCTAGGTGCAAATGGGCACATCCAGCACCATGAAATCCCAAGCAGAGAGCCCATTAGTGCCCCAGGAGGGTTGGCTTGCTCCCCACTCAGTGGGTCACTGAAAAGGCTTGGATCAGCTTAGTGGCACCAATAAGTCTGCACATTACTTTATCACTAATATTGGGACCATAGATTCCTAATAGGCACTGTCCCAAGTCGAGTGCAGTTGAAATTGAGCACATCTTTGGTGCCATAGGTGCGTAGTCTCACAGAAAAACTCCTGAGCTGATAGTGGTTTGGGCAGGTTGAGCTGGCACCATGGGCATGTGTCATGGAGAGAGAAAACACCTGTAGAG
>NW_006923001.1:3217-8211 GCF_000298275.1 Orycteropus afer afer | reverse complement strand
ATTAATAATGAAATAAAATACAATGCACCAGCTTCAAGTTTTCAAAATATTAAACCATATAACAAGAAAAACAAACAAACAAACAAACAAAACATGTAACCAACAGTTAAAGACAACCTCAAAATGTCTAGGATACAACAGGCAACCTCAAATCAAACAAAAAACAGGACAAGGCATTAGAAGCAAAACCACAAACAAAGGTTTCATTATATATGGAGGAAGAGGAGGCAATAGAATTATCTGAGAAGGAGTTTAGAATATATGTTTATAGAGCTATACAAGAGCCTATGGAAACCCCAAACACAAACAAGGAGAACACAGACAGTTCCCTGGAGAAACTGAAGAAAATCATCAAGGAGAAGAATATTAAAATTAATACACAATCAGAACATATACAAAAACAGCAGTTAGAAATGCAGAAG
Source organism: Orycteropus afer afer (assembly GCF_000298275.1). NCBI lineage: Eukaryota > Metazoa > Chordata > Mammalia > Tubulidentata > Orycteropodidae > Orycteropus > Orycteropus afer. Next base: position 7,789 of record NW_006923001.1, on the reverse strand, counting down.
ATGAACACTGAAATGCAGATAATGAGTACCAAAATGACAGAATTTCACAACACAGTAGAAACACAAAAGAGTAGGTTAGAACTGCCTGAAGAATGCATATCCCAACTAGAGGACAAATCCCTGGTAGCCTGTATGAAGAAAAATCAGAACAAAGATTTAAGAGAAATGAAGAGCACCTAAGAATTTTATGTGATGACATGAGAAGAAACAATATTTGACTCATGGGAATTCCAGAACAAGAAGAGGCACAAAAGACTACCAAGAAAATTGGGGAAGACCTGCTAACAGAAAACATCCTCCATATCATGAAGGAAGAAGAGGTATTTGTCCAAGAAGCTCCTAGAACCCCACACAAGGTAGATCCCAAGAGAAAAACACCGAGGCATATTATATTCAAACTTTCCAAAACCAAAGACAAAGAAAAAATTTTGAGAGCTGCCCGGGAAAAAAGAAATATTACTTATAATAATCAAACAGTTAGGCTGAGCTCTGATTACTCAGCAGAAACCATGCAGGCAAGAAGGCAATGGGACAGCATATATAAAACACTGAAGGAAAAGAACTTCCAACCAAGAATCCTATATCCAGACAAATTATCTATCAAATATGAGGGCGAAATCAAGACATTCTCAGATAAACAGAAATTAAGGGACTTTGTGAAAACCAGACCAACCCTACAAGAAATGCTTAAGAAAGTCCTACCAATCAAGAACCCATGACAGAGGTCAACAAAACCAGGACACATGACATCAACTCTAAAACAGTGTCAGAAATAGATACTCAAAATAAGACCTTAAAACATTCTACCTTAAAAACCAAGGAATTCACTTAGCACACAACAAAAGCAATTAACCAATCAGAGGGAATAAAACTTCTAGTACAGACCCTCAAATGGAGAGGAAAACAGGGCAATGTCTTTGCAGTATGCACTGTTCTAAAAATGTAGAGATAACAATATACTCCAAGGTAACCAAAGAGAAAAGTAATTCTTCTAAGCAAATCCAAAAAGAAGCAAACATATGGGTTTAATAAGCACAAACCAACTATAAAGAAAAGGGAGAAAGCATTAGCCAACAAATCAAACTCAGCATAGAAAAATATATGGACCATAGAATAACCAACATCATGACAAAAAAACACAATAGAATAACAGCAATCAATTCAATCAATTCATACCTATCATTAATCACACTCAATGTGAATGGACTAAATGTAACTACCAAGAGAAAGAGAAAAAGAAGACCCATCAATTTGCTGCCTATAAGAGACCCACCTTAGATATATAGATATAAACAAATTAAGAGTTAAGAGGTGGAAAAGAATATACCAAGCCAATGGAAACAAACAAAAGGCAGGAGTAGCAATATTGATCTTTGATAAAATAGACATTAAGGTAAAAGACATCACAAGAGATAAAAGAGGGACATCATAGGATGCTGCAATGGTCAATTGACAAAGATGTTACAATAATAAATATTTATGCACCCAATGAAAGTGCTTCAAAATACATGAAGTAAATATTAACTGAAATAAAAGGGATGATAGATAACTCTACAATAGTAATTGGAGACTTTAACATGTCACTTTCAAAGAAGGACAGGTCAACTGGAAAAAAAAGCTCAACAAGGATACAAAAGAACTCAACAGTACAATCAACCAACTTGACCTCATAGATATATACAGAGCATTTACCCCAACAAAAACACAATTCACATTTTTTTCCAGTGCACATGGATCCTTCTCCAGAATAGACCATACGCTAGGACATAAAACAAGCCTCAATAAATTCAAAAGCATTGAAATACTGCAAAGCATCTTCTCAGACCACAATGCTGAAAAACTAGAAATTAATAATAGGAAGAGCAAGGAAAAAGCATCAAACACATGGAAGCTGCAGGACTCACTGCTCAAGAACTACTAGGTAACAGAACAGATAAAATCTGAAATAAAAAAAATCCAAGAAACAAATGAGAATTAAGATACATCATATCATAACCTATGGGACACAGTGAAAGCAGTACTCAGAGGACAGTTTATAGCAATAAATGCCTACATCAAAAAAGAGGAAAGAAACAAAATCAGCACTCTAATTCATCAACACCAACAACTAGAAATAGAACAACAAAAGAATCTACAATATCTAGAAACAAGGAAATAATAAAGATCAGAGCAGAAATAAATGAAAGAAAAAAAAAACAGAGAAAATCAACAAAACAAAGAGCTGGTTCTTTGAAAATATTAATAAAATTGATAAACCATTGGCAGACCTAACAAAAGAAAAGAAAGACAAGATCCAAATCACAAGAATTGTGAACAAATATGGTGTCTTCACAATAGAACCAAGTGAAATTAAAAAGATAATGACAGAATATTATGAAAAACTATATACCAATAGATTTGAGAACCTAGAAGAGAAGGACAAGTTTCTAGACTCACAAGACCTACCTAACTATCCCACTCAGAAATAGAAAACTTGAACAGACCCATAGAAAGGGAATAAATTGAACAGGTCATAAAAAAGTCTTCCACAAAGAAAAGCTCTGGCCCTGATGGCTTCACTGGAGACTTCTCTCAAATATTCAGAGAAAAGTTGGCAACTTTGCTATTCAAGCTACTCCAGAATATAGAAAAAGGTGGAGTACTCCCAAACTCATTTTATGAAGCAAGCATAACACTAATACCAAAACCAGGGAAAGACAACACTAGAAATGAAAACTACAGACAAATATCACTCATGAACATAGACACAAAAAACATTAACAAAATCCTGGTCAACAGAATCTAACAACATATCAAAAAATTAATACACCCAGACCAAGTGGGATTCATACCAGGTTTACAAGGGTGGTTCAATATTAGAAAATCAATGTAATCCACCACATAAATAAACAAAGGCAACAAGGGAGAGACTGGCTAGATGGCAGACTAGACAGAAAGACTGCACAGACCCTCTTCAACAAAGAAAAGGGAAACCAATTTACACAGACACAAAAGATAATCCTGGACCCCTGAGCCTTGAGGGGTAGGATATAGAAGTGGACTAAACTCCAACTAGCAGAAGAATTTGTGTGAAAATACCAAAAAAGGAGACAGATGGAACTGTGGTCTGGCAGTGATCCTGAGCAGTCCTGATAGCACAGACAGCTTGGAGATTCCCGAGTGGTGATAGGGCCAAAAAATTAACCAAAAATTCAGCACTTCTAGCCAGGTATGGCATGGAGGACTGTGAAGAGTGGCTGGGGAACAAATGGAGAAGGTGAAGAGAAAGGAGGTCTGAGCTGTGGACTTTTGCCAGTCCGGAGGGCCCGCCATTTTAAAGGTTGAAAAGTGGCTTGAATATTTTGGATACATAAAGAGACATTGCTCTCGCAGATTCCTGGGGCTTAAGAACACGTTCTGGGAAAAACTAATCACTAACTTTATATGGAAAGGAAAGAGACCTCGGATAAGCAAAGCTGTACTGAAGAAGAAAAAAAAAAAGTAGGGGGTCTCACATTGCTGGATCTCAAAACCTACTATACAGCCACAGTACTCAAAACTGCCTGGTATTGGTTCAATGACAAATACATAAACCAATGGAATAGAATTGAGAACCCAGATATAGATCCATTGACCTATACTCAGCAGATCTTTAACAAAGGCCCAAAATCCATTAAATGGGGAAGAGAATGTTTGTATAATAAACGGTGCTGGAAAAACTGGAGATCTATTTACAGAAAAATGAAAAAAGATCTGTACCTCACACCACATACAAAAATGAACTCCAGATGGATCAAAGACTTAAATGTGAAACCTAAAACTATACAGTTCCTCAAGGAAAATTTAGGGTCAAATTTAAGGGCCCTAATACATGGCATAAATAGACTACCAAGCATAATTCAAAATGCACAAACAGCAGAAGAGAAACCAGATGATTGGGACCTTCTAAAAATTAAATTTTTATGTGCTTCCAAAGACTTCTTCAAAAGAGTCAAAAGAGAACCTACAGAATGGGAAAAAATATTTGGTAATAACATATCTGACAAGGGACTTATATCTAGAATTTATAGAAAACTCCAACACCTCAGTAACAAAAAGACAAACAATCCAGTTTAAAAAGGGGCAGAACATGAACAGACACTTCCCCAAGGAGATATTTAGCGGCCAACAAACATATGAAGAAATGCTCAAGATCATTAGCTATAAGATGAGATACCATCTTGCTTCAGCACTAGTAGCAAAGTTCAACAAGACAGAAAGTAACAAATGCTGGCAAGGTTGTGGAGACATTGAGACTCTCATACACTGCTGGTGGGACTGTAAAATGGTACAACCATTGTGGAAAGCAGTATGGTGATTCCTTCAAAAGTTGTAATTAAAAATACCATTTGACCCAGCCATCCCCTTACTAGGTATATACTCTAAAGAAGTGAGACCATGACAAGAACAGATATATGCAGCATTATTTACAATAGCCAAAACATGGTAACAACCTAGATGTCCATCAACTGAGGAATGGATATCCAAACTATGGTACATACACACAATGGAATACTATGTAATGCTAAAGAATAATGTAGAATCTGCAAAACA
>NW_006923001.1:0-817 GCF_000298275.1 Orycteropus afer afer | reverse complement strand
TTTAGGTGTCTTCAAAGGATTGAGAGACAGACCAAAGAAATCACAGAAAAAAAACTTAGAAGAACTTTGGAAGAAAGTACAACAACAAAATGACAAATAAATGAGAAATTAGAAACAATTCTAAATCAACAGACAGAAATCCAGAAGATTAATTCTAAATTGTCAGAAATAGATAATGCATTGGAAGGACAAAGGAGCAGAATTGATGCAATGGAAGACGGAATTAATGAGATTGAAGACAAATACCTGAATACTTTTTTTGGAATGGGATCAATCAGAAAAAAATAATCAAAACAAAATGAAGAAAGCCTAAGGTTGATGTGGGATACCATCAAAAGGAATAAGTTACATGTCATCGGAATTTCAGAACAGGAAGAGAAAAACAAAAGCACTGAGAAAATTGTCCAAGGTTTGCTGCAGGAGGACTTCCCTGATATGATGAAAGATGAGGATATGTACATTCAGGAAGTCCAACGAACCAAACAGGATAGACTCCAAAAGAAAATCACAAAGACACATCATCATTAATCTCATCAAAACCAAAGACAAAGACAGAATCCTGAAAGTAGCATGGGAAAAACAAAAGTTACCTAATAGACAGCCAGCAAGAATAAGCTCTGATTTCTCAGCAGAAATCATGCAATCGAGAAAGCAATGGGAAAGTATATATAAAACCTTGAAAGAGAAAAAAATTCAACCAAGAGTTATATACCTGGCATAATTGTCCCTCAAATATGATGGTGAAATTAGGAGATTTCCAGATAAGCAGAAACTAAGAGGATTTGTTAAAACCAGACCAACCTTACAAGAGATGCTA
>NW_006923000.1:98313-99483 GCF_000298275.1 Orycteropus afer afer | reverse complement strand
ATCTGCCACCTCCATTGGTGAATCCTGTTGCCTCCTGTTCATGTGACCTGCTGTCTTAACCATTCTCCCCATGCTAGTGATGGACCGTCTGTGCACTTTCTTCCCAGGACCATTCAGCCCTGCTGCCTCTCATCCATGTGATCTCACTCCAGGCCCAGTGGTCATGTAAATCGCTCCATCCTTGATGTCCTCAGTGAGGGATCCTCCTCTCCGAGCCCCACTGTGTTGTTCATCTATGTCTCCTTTCCACACCTCACTCATCAGGGCTTCACTGTGAACTCAGATGGATGTCTGAGTATTAAATATGTTCCCAATGTAGTACTATTGACCTATTGTCCTCTTTGGCTTTCTGAGTCAAAAGTGAAGAAGAAGTGTCTAAACAATGAGGATATTTAGAATCTAATGACATAAGAGCTCTGAAGTGAGTGCCTCTAAGCTTGATGAAGTCAATAATGCATGTATCTGTGTAATTTGGTTCCTAATCTCATCTGTGATATACCTAGCAAACCACCTTTGCTCCTGTGTTGATTCCCATCATGTCTGCATGGTGAATTCAGCCCCAAGTGGCACATACAGCTGTGAACATGGGTTGGAGGAGAGGAGACCCATTTCCTCTGGAATCTTCTTCTGAATGACCCAGAGAGCGCCACGGGCCATCTCTCTGCTTCCTTGACAATAACTATTCATTAAGAACAAATTCAACTGACCTGAATATTACCTCGACAGAGCGCTGTATGTTTTTGCACTGTTCGGGCTTCTGTGCTTTACAGCGAGTCCAACAATGACTCTTAATTCTTCCCAAGTACCTGAACCCTTCATTTTCCAAAGTTCTGACTCCATTCTTAGTTTTCTTATCAACTGCTACATAAGAAAGAGAACCATCATCAAAATAAAACTTTTCACCAACCCTTTGTTATCCTTTTTATCATGATGGCTTGTTCTTTTCAGCAAGTTCCTCACAGTTAGCCTTCAACATGATCTCATGTAAATCTTTTTCCCTTAACATCAATGGATTCATGAATTGCTATTCTCCCCAATTGCTATTCTCTGACAATAATTTTAACACAGTCCAAACATCAGCTGGGAGCTCTGGTAGCATAGTGGCTAAGGCACTTGGCTGCTAACCAGAAGGCTGGTGGTTCAAACCCACAAGCCACTCCTCAGAAGGAA
>NW_006923000.1:94596-95659 GCF_000298275.1 Orycteropus afer afer | reverse complement strand
AAATATCATTTTAAGAAGAACCTGAGGAACTCTTCATAATTTTCCAAACAATTTTTATAGTATCTGTATCAGCGACATTTTCTCAGGCAGAGCATGATTTCATAAAGTGGATGAACTTGGAGGACATGATGCTGAGTGAAATAAGCCGATTACAGAAAGATAAAAATTGTATGAGTCCATTATTGTAAAAAGTCAAAGAAAGGTTTTCAGAGGAAGGCTATTTTCTTTGTTGGTTACTAAGGACGGGAGAGGAGGGAAATGTGAGGGGAAATATATGGATAATAAAATGACTGGTATGACATGAGTGAAGCGAAATGTAACACCACAAATGCCTAAAGAATGAAAATGAGAATGTGCATGCCATTGACCCTCTGCATGTGTGTGACTGCTCGTTCATATTCTGTAGGACGGGCAGGGAGCATGGGCAATGGCACCTTTGCTTGACAGCCATCATCCCCTCAACACTGGAAGGCACACCTTGTGTTCTTGGTGAAATCAAGCTTTACCAAGCAGTGACATGTAGTAGGAAATACATGAGTATATTGTCCTATTATAAAATTAAGCCAAATTTGGGCTAATAACCTTCCTCTGGTTCTGAGTCATTGAGTCAAGGATGAGGGCAGCCAGTTGGAACTGAGTGTTTCTAACAACATTGAGGACAAAGTCAAGGCTGTTGTCTAAACCCAGAACTCCATATCCTGTGCATCCAGAAGTCTTATCCCTACCTCTTCTCCTTATATCAGAGAATATTCAATAAACCCATGTTCAATAAACCAATCAATACTCTAATTCATGTCTGGCAATGAAAAGCCTCAGCAATGGAGCTAATGTGTAAACCACAGGTCTTTAAATGAGTGCAAGCCTATGGAGTCAAAAAACCAGTATGAGGTAGGCCATGGTCTCATTGTGCAGACGAATTTCAAAATGATTAACTGCCACCAAATCCTAGTGATCAGCTGGGTCAGCAAAGGGGTGCATATACAGGATTGAGTGGGGCTAAAATTGTCCTATTTCTGCACATTAATTTATGTATCAATGAGGAAAATGGGGGCTTGAGTACAAG
>NW_006923000.1:90904-92717 GCF_000298275.1 Orycteropus afer afer | reverse complement strand
AAGATACGCTAAAGCATCCTTCACAAAGCTTCAAGTCAATGCTTGAGCACAAAAATAGAATTGTTGTAAGTTAGGAAAAATCCCATGAAAATAATCTTCATTCTGTAGAAATGAAGAAAACCTCCTTCTGAGTTAACCAAAATTAACAGATGAACTGTCCACACTGTGTGGGACCAGGAAGATCATGGTCTTCAGAGAAATTTCAATTGATATGAAATTAGTAAAAATAAATGATAGGAGAGGAGGGGAAGACAGTGACTTGAGCAGTTGCTCCGTACACCCCCTACAACTAAGGTGTTGGACAAAGACAAAATGGTGAGAGAGACACATATGTTGGAACTCTGGACTGTTCCACTGAAGTGTTGAAAAATCAATCTGAGACCTGAGTCAGGAGGGAGGGAGAGTGGAAGGTGGAAAGACAGACTCGCTGACTGCCTGCAGCTCACCTGCAGGTCAGCACCATGTGGCCATTTTGGATCATGAACGCCAATCCCACAGAAGGAGGAACCCACAACGACATCTCCATGGAGACCACACAGACTCAGAGACACGACGACATCTCCAGGGAGACCACACAGACTCAGAGACATGACAACATCTACATGGAGACAAACAGACTAAGAGACAGGAGCTAAATAGTCTTGGGAATGTCGTACAAGAAAGTGGGTGTGTCTCCTTCTCAGGGTCGAACTGAGAGACAGGGATATAGTCACACAGTGTGGATCTGAAATCCTGAAACCTGGAAAAGTGCAGCCCGATTGAAGTGGTGGGGGTGCATTGCCTATGATAATCCGTGCATATGGGACAGGGAAGCCCAAGTATGTACAATAAAAGACAGGCTGGCCCTAGGACGCAGATTCTCAGAAGATCTGTGACCCATCCATAGGCCAAGAAGTCAAAAGTCATGAAATACTTTAAAAAGCTTGAATCAACACAATGAAGAGAGTGAACAAAGCCGGGGGAACCTTTTGCTTCCTGTCCCTGCTCAGCAAGTCTTATTCAAGGACCATTATTTTTCCTTCCATGTAACTCCTGTGCCTCTCACCTAAGAAAGTTTCGGTTAGAGCAGTGATTCACTTTGATGTTTAAATCTTCATTTTCCAGATTTCTTCTAGCAATAATCTTTCAGTAAAGTTTTGTACATCAGGAAATGATGTGTCCTCAGTCCGAACTCTAACACCTGCAAAGATTTCTGTGTTTTCCCTGCCCTCTCAGTCCTGCTGCAGTGAACACATCGCTAAGAGAATATTCAGAACATTCAACAGCATTTTTGCTGAATTGTTGCCCTTTTTCATGCCTCGTGTGGAGCTGAAACACAGCTTTTGTGGCTTGTCCTCCCCCCGTCCATCTGATAAAACCATTTGCTGGAGAATGATGGCATGTCTGCTGAGGTCGAGATCCACGAGAAGGAGAGAAACCTCGATGAGATGGATAGACAAAACAGCCCCAGCAGGAGATTCAAATACCCCAGTGATCAGGGGGGTGGCTCAGCACCAGGCGCTGGTCCGTTCTGTTATAGAAAAGGTCGTCCTGAGTCAGGGCTGACCAGACAGCAACTACGGCAGCACCACCAACCCTCCTTGTCTGTTTGCTTCCTGGTGTTCAGTGTGTCAGACTATATCTACAACACCCATTCTTTTGTTGTTTGCTGTTGCCATGTGCCATCAAGTCGGACCCGACTCATAGTGACACCTCCTTGGGTTTCTGAGGTGGTGTTACTATGGAAGTAGATTCCCCAACCTTCCTTCCGAGCAGTGGCTGGTAGGACTGAACCCCCAGTCTTCTGGTTAGCAGTCAAATGCCTTAGGCACTA
>NW_006923000.1:86322-86926 GCF_000298275.1 Orycteropus afer afer | reverse complement strand
GGAGACATTTTTCCTGTCACACTCAGGACAGACAGAGTCCCCGGATAGTGCTAACACTTAACCACTCATCTATTAGCTGAAAGGCCAGAAGTTCAAACTCTCCCTGTGATGGCTTGAAAGAGAGGGTAATCTGCTAGTGGAAGTTAAGACTCAGGGCAGAGGCTGCATTGAGAAGGATTCCCAAATTCTGACACTCCTTTGGATTCAAGATGGAGCCAAGAAAATGGCTAAGTCAGAGTCTGCAACATATAACAGCAGAATGAACTTCCCACCTCAAGTTCACATGTTAGAATCCCTTCCACACATGACTGTGTACATGAGACTCAGGACTGATCTGATGTCTCATTCTCTCCTAGTCCATGTTCTTTGCCTCTAGTTCAGCAAGGCCACCTGTTCCATGGCTGTTATGTAGTTTATATTTGACAATTAGAAATGCTTATATTCTCAAAAACTTCATGAAAGTGATTTTTAAGTCTTTATCCTACAAGAAGTAAACACACAGATGCGAGAAAATGTGAGTGAGTTTTATTGGTATAACACCTGTATGAGATCAAATGAAGATGGTCTCTAAGCCTAGAGTGTAAACAGGACCAATAGAGGAGAC
>NW_006923000.1:85213-85745 GCF_000298275.1 Orycteropus afer afer | reverse complement strand
CATCTTCTCCTGGAACTCTCATTACAGTGAAGACTTTCTCATCTGACTTGTTAATTCATAGATTTGTTCCTACATTTCCTACTTTTTTTTCCCTTGTTGGACTGATAGGATTCATGTTCCATAATATCCTAAATATAATATTTTATCTTAATAATATATATGTATTTGATTAGAATTAATATTTGCATGTGCATCTCCAGGAGGAAAAGAACACTATTTGAGTTAATAAATTCTTCCATACTTCATAGAGCCATGGAACCAGAATATGTCACCCGTTGTACTAGACTGGGTAGCTTATTTGGCTTAAACACCAAAATAAAAATAATTATATTGTACAAGAAGGATCAAAGACTTAAATATCCTCAAGGAAAAACTAGTGGTAAATTTAGGGACCATAATATATGGCATAAATTGACTATCAAGCGTAACTCAAAATGCACAAACAGCAGAAGAGAAACCAGATGATTGGGACCTTCTAAAAATTAGGTTTTTATGTGCTTCCAAAGACTTCTCCAAAAGAATCAAAAGAGAA
>NW_006923000.1:82560-83090 GCF_000298275.1 Orycteropus afer afer | reverse complement strand
AATAAATAAATAATTGGAGTGTATTAATGCTGAGAAATACCTCAAATTTTTTTAAAAAAATGGGATTATTTTCCACCCATGTCACAGAGACTTACTTACTAGATACTGTGCTCACTCAGCTAGTAAAGAAGAGGTTAATGTACCCCATCCTGTCTTGATGACCTGATAGAAACAGGGCAAACCCTTCTGACATTCACAGGTCAAGTTTATAACCACATAGAAAAGAGGAGGCTGCTGTAGGCATGGATGAGAAGAAATCACTGTGGGGGGAGTTAATCATTGCTTTAAGATCAAGAGTTGGGAGCCCAGATACAAGGGGGTTCACAGCCCCTCTCACGTCTCTCCTCATATATATCCAGTGTTTTCCTGAGAAGGAGTATGGGCAGCACATGGGCCCAGAGATACCCCTTGTGGGTGGGCATCCATGTGAGAATCCAATGCTCGGGACACTGTGTCACCACCACACACAGGACATCTTCTCTACCAAGATCAAGAGTCTCAATCACCAGGGAAGATTCAAGAGACTCTTG
>NW_006923000.1:80484-81815 GCF_000298275.1 Orycteropus afer afer | reverse complement strand
GAGGGGTCGCTATGAATCGGATCTGACTTGATGGCAGTGTGTAGAAGTAGTAGACTACTTGATGAAGGGGAATTCACAGTGAATGTGTCATATAATTATATATTTTAATTTTTATATAATGCATTACATTAAACATGCATGTATACAATAGGAATTTTCACAATTATTAATTTTCTTGGGATCAAGCTAATCTTAATTAGAAGAAATATTAACTTTCAATAAAGCTCTGTGCCTCCGTTCCAAACACAATGACCTGGACCCTTGATTGCTTTCATTATGAAAGCATTTTTGTAATTATTTACACACCCTTGTCCTAGTGAGTTTAGGAAGCTTTGATTCTTCAAGGACACAAGAAAATAAAATTGTACTGAGGGCACTAAGTTAAACAGAAGTATCTCACACGTGAGGGTTCCTCTCCCAAAACTCAAGAGTGAGAGGAACCTGGAGAACTCTCAGGGAACATCCTTCAGACATGGCTTCTTCCCAAATACACGTGATATCCAGAGCAACACTGGATATATGCTGTACTCCAAAATCCCTCAGTACTGGGAATAACTACATACAGAAATAACTACATTCAGCTGCCTAGTCACTCAAAATCAGGTCCAGACAACGTGATTGTTGTTGTTGTTGTTGTTATGTGCCGTCGAGTCGGCCCCGACTAATAGCAACCCCTCCTTGGGTTTCCGAGGCAGTATCACTACGGAATTAGGATTGCCCAACCTTCTTTCCGAGCAGTGGCTGGGGGGTTTGAACTGCCAGCCTTCTGGTTAGCACTCAAGTGTCTTTAGCCACTATGCCAACTTGATACATAACCTTAAATACCACACTCATCATTAAAATATACATTATAGAATCACCCCCATGCCTACTACTGACCAGAAGGAATTAGACAAATGAAAATGCATTATGGACAGTTTCATTCATATAAATTCTGGAAGAAGCACCCTATCCAGCTCTGTCCTGGGGGAAGTTCAGGGGAATAGTCTGTTCCATGGTGGGGAACCCAGACCCAAATCCCGGGATTACTGTTACCTAGTAAATGCTTTCAAACACCAAACGGATCACACTGCACAATTTTTATCTTTTTACATCTGGAAAATAAAGTTAGCGTTGATGTGTAAATCACATAATTTATGTGCATATGTGAAAAAGAATAAGATACTGGGAACTAAATATTTATCTCAGTACAATCACATAAAAAATGATGTCTTCCCAAATGCTGTAGTTGCCATCAAACTCCCTCAGAACACTTATATCTGCTCTGAACCTCTGCCCTCTCTGAAGTCATCCAACCCCATGGTTTTATATATAGAAGGAGGATATGCAAA
>NW_006923000.1:78386-79605 GCF_000298275.1 Orycteropus afer afer | reverse complement strand
GCAGAAAAGCAGTCTGTCCCTTGTGGAGGGAAAGGACTCTGCCAGGATCCCACCCTGAGTTGTGAAGCAGCTCAGGGAACTCCGGGGAGTCTTGTCCGATCAGGCTCAGGGCAGAGGAGCCCCTGGGCAGCACTGATGGTGATGCTCTGGACTCCGAGCTGGAGTCTGATGTTTGGAACCCACCTAGTGAGGCCTCGGACCCCAGGCCTGATGATCTGCTTATGAAAGCTCAGACTCAGGGCAGACACCTCAGGGGGCATTTCCAATTAGGACCTTCTTTGGGAGTCAGGGGAGAGCCAAGGAGGTGGCAAGGTGACGGTCAGTAACATACAAAAGCAGAATGAGTTTCATATCTGACCGTCCCCCTCATATACGGAAGTGTGGGTCAGACTCAGCACTGGTCTGGGATCTCTTTTTTTGTGTGTGTGTGTGCTTTTAATTTATTGTGATTTGGGTGAAGATTTACAGAGCAAATTCACTTTCCATACAGCAGTTCACATATACTTTGTCTCATGTCATTGACCACAGTTTACCACAATGCAATAGCATTTTCCCCTCCCACTTCCTCCCCATAGTTACCTCTTCCCAGTGACCATCCCTCCATACTCTCCTGACCCCTGAGCTGTCCCCTGTGCATAAGCAGCCCTTCCTTCTCCCATGATTGTTCTCTCCAGGGCGTGTCTACTTGAGGTAAATGTTTAACTCAAATGCCTGTACATTGTTTGGCTGGCAACCACAGGTGTGGGTTCAATTCCAGACCTGAAGGGCAGACAGGGGCCATAGTCTCAGTGGTTCCACCAGGCTATATTGTGGGATCTCATTTTCATCTAATCTTCTTTCTCTAGTTCAGCAAGGTCACCTAATTCTTGGTTAGCATGTTGGTTATATTTTCCAACACAAGCATGTTCATATTATCAAGGCTTTTTTTATACAGTCTGTCTTAGTCTGGCTCCTCAAGACACAAACAACAGGGAAGTGTTCAGGTTGTATGGGTTTTATGTGTGAGAGAAAATTCAGACAAGGCCATGAAGGCTGTGGATCTGGAAGGTAGTGTGTCAGTCTGGTCACTAGAAGGGGTGAAGGACGGGCTGATGTGTTTTTTCTAAACTGATGTGCAGTCAAAAGTGGGCCCAGGAAGTCAATCCATGTCTTCAATATAAAGGTGCCCTTCAGAGGAACTGTGTCCATCTGGAATGGGCCTGATTTAATATTGCTGCTG
>NW_006923000.1:76824-77509 GCF_000298275.1 Orycteropus afer afer | reverse complement strand
ATTTGCCAAGTGCTATAAGTGGTCTGATGTCCTGACTGCTACTTCCATTGTTGTAGACTATAGAAACAAGCAATGTGAAGTCTTTGACAATTTCAAACGTTTCTCCATTTATCATAATGCTGCTTATTGGTCCAGTTGTGAGGATTTTTGCTTTCTTTACATAGAGATGTAATCCATACTGGAGGCTGTATTTTTCAATATTCATGAGTAAGTGTCTCAATTCATCCTCATTTTCAGCAAGCGAAGTTCTATCATCAGCATTTACCAAGTTGTTAATTATTTTTCCTCCAATCCTGATGCCTCGTTATTCTTCATTTAGTCCAACTTCTTGGATTATTTGCTCAGCATACAGATTGAATAAGCATGTGAAAGGATACAATCCTGATGCACTCCCTTCTTGATTTTGAACCATGCAGTGTTCCCATTTTCTGTTTGAATGACAGCCTCCTGGAATTCCCATCCAGCTCAGTGTTATCCACAATTTGTTATGATCCACAAAATCAAATGATTTCTAATAGTCAATAAAACACAATTAAACATTTTTCTGTTATGCTTTGCTTTGAGCCAAGATCCATCTGACATCAGCAATGATATCCCTCTTTCCACGTCCTCTTCTGAATCCAGCTTATATTTCTGAAAGTTCTCTGTCAATTTACTGTTGCAACTGTTTTTGCATTATTTTCAA
>NW_006923000.1:68554-69964 GCF_000298275.1 Orycteropus afer afer | reverse complement strand
AGGCTGCTGACAATGACATGGCTACATGCAGAGTCCAAGCATGCCATGTTAGAGACCATTCCCCAGGGTTTCTCCTTATATATAGGAAGCAACCACATCCCTAATGCAGCTACTCAGCTGCTCACAGTAATTTCCACCATGTAGTTGATGACCAGTCTCATCATGGGGAATACTATAACCAGCTGCCTAGTCACTCAACCAGGCCCAGCCAAGCTGACACACAAACTTAACTACCACACATATCTATATACACAACAATACACAAATCATCAAAGTTAATTTGACCTTGAAGAAGAGTTGGAAGGTGTTGGCATTTTGTCAGTTGCAGTAATAACTTCACTTGTAGAAGATTCTGGATCATCTAGTGTTTCTATTCAGAAAATTAGTGAAAGTTGTCTGTTTGGTCCTTTTCTTTGTTTCTTCATATAATTTGTGGTAACATCTCATTGCTTCCCAAATCTGTCTATCAGCTCTAGAAGAGCGGTCAGGGTTTAGATCCATGTTTTCAAACAACCGAAGCCTCTGATTGGTTTAGAAAAAAGCTTCAACTAATGCTTTCACTGTAAATCATAACATTGGATATCTGCCAGTAAAAATGATTTTACATATCATCCTTCTGTACTTCATTAAGAAACCAGACTCACTCCATGCAGCACTGCTGACATCTCCTGATTATTGTGTTTGGGTCTCCTGTCCTAGGAAGTGGCTCCATGGTGTTCATCCTGTATAGACACAAGCAGCGAGTCCAACAGAATAATGTCTCCTGAGTCCAGAGCCGCCCAAACCAGTTTTGTTTTGGAGAGCACCCTTGTGTCTTTTCATTCTCTCATCTCTCATTCCAATTTGTTTGGCGATTTTTAATAAGCCAAGTAAGAGGCTGGTGAGCAGATCTGTAGTAATTACTGCATGTCTCCCAACTGTCAGCCCGCTATGAGTGCTGAACCCAGTGTGTGCACTGGGAGGATAACACAATTATCTCATCAAAAAATGAAAGTTGCCCATTATGCACCAAGTTCAATTATTGATATATTTCTCTTTCATAGTATTTTTTCCCTTACTTTTTATTGTAGTTGGTGTGAAAGTTTCCAGAGCAAATTATTTTTTTCCATTCAACAATTTATTTCATTTTGTTCCATGATATTAGTAGCAACCTCCTCAAATATCAGCACTCCTCACTTCCACAATGGGTTCCCTGTTTCCTTTTGTCATTCTTTCCTGCATTTTCCTGCCTCTGACCTTTGTTTTGGGGAAAATGTTGCCCTTTTGTTCCATATGATTGTTCTAAGGAGTACACTCTCCCCTGGTGTAATTATTCACTTATAAGGCTGTCTATTATTTGTCTGAACATTGATTTCCAAGAATGGGTTCACTTTCAGGCTTGAAGGGTGTCTTAAGAAACACCTCATGAAA
>NW_006923000.1:66777-67900 GCF_000298275.1 Orycteropus afer afer | reverse complement strand
AAGAGAAAAGATCAAAATGGAAACAGAAGGGCAAATGACCTTCTTTTTTGAGGTAGATTCTCGTTATTTTTAAGATTTATATCAGTTGCTTGTGTCCAGAAACAAGGAACCTATTTATTAAGTCAATATGTAGGTTAACCACAACATGCAGAGTGGAGTCCTACTGCAGGTAGTCTTACTAATAAACTGTATCAGGCCAACTGAATGTATTTGGTCCCAGTCCCAGTTGGTGAGATTAATCAAAGTGGCCAATTGTATGATAGTCATGGGAATGTTCACAGAACCTAAGATGGTGTAGAAATACTGATAGGTACTGTTGAAAGAGTCTTTATCATGGGGTGTTCAGCTCTGGAGGTGTAGTGCCTGAAAGATTTGACTGCTAGGCAGAAGGCTGGCAGTTAAAACCAGCAGCCACTCTTAAGAAGGAAGACTGGGAAATCTACTTCCATATTGATACCACCTTGGAATCTAAAGGAGGGGATGCTATAAGATGGATTCTACTCAAGGGCTGTAAATTTGGTTTTGCTGTGCCAAAGTTTTAAAAGCTTTTGTCCTTAACTATATTTTCATGGGGGATAAAGAGAAGCCAGCAGGAGATAGAGCGAGCAGCAAATGCATGGATCCAGATAAGGGCAGGGACCCAGGACCCACCCCCAAGAGGCAGGAAAGCAGGGGAAAGAGGCTGGGGGAAGACAGAGCAAGCTTCAACTGCAGGGATCCAGGTAAGGAGAGGGACTCAGCACCCACTCCCAAGAGGAAGGAAAGTGGGGAAAAGAGAAGCCAGGGGATGACAGAGCGAGCAGCAGTGGCAGGAATCCAGGCAAGCGGAAGGGCAGAGAGGTTTTGAAAAACTGAGGGAGAGAAACCTGTCTGTCAGTTTGTCATACTGGTGTGGCTTGTGTCTTTCTGTGAGGCTTGAGTGTGTACCAAGAGTGTTTCAAAGGCCAGCAGGGTTGCACATGGTGCACAGGTTTCAATGCAGCTTAAAGACGGAAACAGACTAGGAAGAAGGAAAAGGCCCTCCACTTCTCAAAGAATGGGCCAGGAAAACGCTTATGAATAACAGGAAAACACTGTCTGACACATTACTGCATAAGTTTATGAATAGCCTGGAAACATTGTC
>NW_006923000.1:61404-62496 GCF_000298275.1 Orycteropus afer afer | reverse complement strand
AAAAAGGAATTGATGCATTTAAATTGTGTTTTGTGTGGTTAAGTGTCATCAGATTGTGACAACAGAAGGAAATACTCCTGGGTCATGCACCGTCCTCATAATCCTTAGGTTACTTGAGTCACATCAGGGAATGGAGGTCCTGAAAGCTTTACTCCAAACCCATCATTAAGGTAAACTCTGCTCTGAGGAGGCAGCACTTCCCAAGTCCAGTATTGAGGGCCTTCTGATCTGAGGGGCTCATCTTCCAGCAGCATGTCAGACAATGTATCAGGGATATTCATAAAAGTTTCCAAGAATATAGCACATAGTGTTTTACTGCTATTCATAAGGTTTCCACCAGTCAATTCCCTGAGATGAGGATGGCTCCTTCCTTCTGCTGAGTCTGTCTTATTCTGGAAGCTCAATCACATAAAGAGAAATGACATTTTCCCAATGCTGTTATTGTCATCAACCTCCCCAGAACACTTACATCTGCTCTGAATCACTGCCCTCTCTGAAGACATCCAACCCCATAGTTTGCTACATAGGAGGAGGATATGCAAATAGGGTCCCTCCCTCAGCTGATGAAAACCAGCCCAGTCCCAAACCTGCAGTTCTGGGAGGGAGCCCCAACCCCAGGATTCCAGGTGTCCCCATTCAGTGATCTGGACTGAACACAGACGAGTCTCCATGGAGTCTGTGCTGAGCTGGGTTTTCCTTGTTGCTCTACTAAAAGGTCATTTCATGGGGAGCAAGTTCATGTGAATGGGCATAAGTGAGAGAAACAGTGGGATGGTTTCCTAACAAGGATGTGTCTGTGTTTGCAGGTTCCCAGTGTGAGGTGCAATTGGTGGAGACCGGGGGAGGCCTGAGTCAGCCTGGGGGCTTTCTAAGACACTCCTGTACAGGCTCTGGATTCACCTTCAGAGATTATGACATGAGCTGGGTCCGCCAGGCTCCAGGGAAGGGCCTGCAGTGGGTCGCGTAAATTACTAGTGGTAGTCGTGGTAGTACACACTATGCAGACTCCGTGAAGGGCCGATTCACCATCTCCAGAGACAACGCCAAGAACACACTGTATCTGCAAATGAACAGTCTGAAAGTCGAGGACAC
>NW_006923000.1:59904-60503 GCF_000298275.1 Orycteropus afer afer | reverse complement strand
CTTGGGGGTGAGTAGCCCTCTGTGCTTGACATTCCAAAACCCACAAGGGGGTGATTTTTCAGAACCTGGAGCAGGTCCTTTGTTCATAACACGCCCTGTAGTTGGAGGAACGGGAGGCACATTCTCAGGGCTGATACACTCTTGGTAGAGCTTTATACACGACAGACCACTAGACTGTCTGTTTGTCGTACTGTGGTGACTTGCATGTTGATGTGAGGCTGCGGGTTATTCCAATTGTTTTTCAAATACCAGCAAGGTCACCCATGGACAGGTTTCAGCGGAGCTTCCAGAGGAAGACAAGCTGGGTAGGATGGATCCATCCACTTCTGAAAGATTTGGCTACTGAATACCTTATAAATGGCAGAGAACCTCTATCTGATATATAAGAAAATGTGATATGATTGGATTCTCTTGGAAGACCCATAGATGATTGGGATATGTTTGTTCCTTGGATTATATTGTTTGGTGTTTTTTCTAAACCGAGAGGTAAATTTGCATGTAAAATTTCAAATCTTGTTCTGAACTTTTTCCATAAACTAATGACTCTCTCACTTTACTATCCTTATTTCTTAGCCTTGTCTTTATGTTTTCCATTTATT
>NW_006923000.1:51428-52556 GCF_000298275.1 Orycteropus afer afer | reverse complement strand
TACTGATGGAACTAATTGAAAGATTTACTGTACTCGCAGGATACAAGATCAATATACAAAAATCAGTTGCATTCCTTTACACCAGTAAAGATATCTCTGAAAAATAAACAAAGAAATGAATACTCTTTACAACAGCTATCATAAAGATAAACTACTTGGAAATAAATCTTACCAGGAACAAAAAAGCTCTATACAAAGAAAACTACAAAACACTGTTTCCAGAAACTGTGAAAAATCTACATATATGGAAGAATATATTATGTTCATGGATAGGAAGATTGAATATTGAGAAAATATCAATAGTTCTCAAAGCAGTCTATACATTGAAGGCAATTCTGACCCAAATTCCATCAGCATTCTTCCAACTTTTATGTAGAAGGGAAAGAGACTTCAGATAGCATTAACAGCAAAGTTCAACAAGACAGAAAATAACAAATACTGGCAAGGATGTGGGAAGATTGGGACTCTCATACACTGATGTTGGTATTTTAAAAGAATACAAAAACTGTGATGATTGGCAGGATGACTCCTTTAAAATTTGGAAATAGAAATACAGTTTGATCCACAAATCCCATTACCAGGTATCGATCCTAATGAAGTGAGAGGACAGACATGAATAGACATATGCACACCCATGTTCATTGCAGCACTATTCACAATAGCAAAGTGACAGAAACCGCCTACATGCCTATCAACTGAGGAATCGATAAACAAACCGTGGTACATACAAGCAATGGAATACTATGCAACCTTAAAGAATAATGTAGCATCTGGAAAACGCCGCATAACTTGCATGAACACAGAGAACATAAAGCTGAGTGAAATAAGTCAGTCACAGAAGGACAAATACGGTACTAGTGAAATATTGTAAAAAGTCAGGGAGAGGTTTGTACATGGAAGGAAACTTTCTTTGTTGGTTAAAAGGCGATAGGATGGGAGGGAAGGAAAATTTCTACATAGGTTGAAAAAAATTATACATTTTGGAAAAGGATGACAAAAATTGTGGCACAACATGAAAAATGTCATCAATGTCCCTGAGGTGTATATGTGGAAGTTGTTGGTGTTGGTCAATGTCTTGTTGTGTATGCTTTCACCACAATAAAATTTAAGGAAGGAGAAGAAGGAGGA
>NW_006923000.1:49587-51328 GCF_000298275.1 Orycteropus afer afer | reverse complement strand
TTGTCATTCACTCATTTGAGGAGGTAGCATATGGTCAAGATTTGATGATAATGAAGGAAGAAGTCCTAGCTACACTGAGGGCCTTCGGAAAAGCAGGCTCCAGGAGGTGACAGAATAGTCATCGAGATGTTTCAACAAATGGATGAAACGCTGGAAATGCTCACTGGTCTATGGTAAGAAATTTGGAAGATCGGCACTTGGCCAACAGACTGGCAGAAACCCAGACATTGTGCTTCCTTGAAGCCTGTATTTTCTCTATTTCTCCATCTGTCCCGGGACAGGCTGCACAGTACTGTTTCTTTATGGAAATCTGTTTGCAGTTCAAGTTTGAAGACAGCCTTCCCCTATTTTCAGCACCTTGAACTCAGATTTCCAGCTTTCTATCTTTAAGAAAAGGATTGCTGCATGTAAAGCCACCCACTTGAGGTATTTTTCTTATAACAACAGTAAAGAGTAAGACAGAATTTTGTACCAAGAAGTTGGGTTCTGCTGTAATAAATACCTAAAATATGGAAGTGGTTTTGTAATTGGGTAATGGGTAGACCCTGGAGGGATTTTGATATGTTTGATAGTAAGTCCGGGATTTTCTTAAAGAGATGGTTGGGAGGATTATGGACATGTAGGATGAACTTGATTGGGGATCAGAAATATTTGAGAGCTGTGATTAACTCTTACACTTTCACATTTGGAATGTTACTAGAAATGTGTATGTTAAGCAAACTCTTAGTGCACATTTTAAGGGAAATTTGATCATCGTATTGAGGACTAAAAGAAATATCATAATTTATATAAGGAAAATAAAACTAATCTTATTAACGTATAAATGTTTGGTAGGAGGAAGAACTTGCAAGTGATGAATTTGAGTATTTAGCTGATGAAGTTGGTAAGTGAAATCTTAAAGGGCAACATGGTTTGTCTTTGCTGTGTATATCAAATATTGGATGAAAGAGACGAACATAAAAAGTGAACTGTAGAAAAGGAAACCTCAACTTAAATATTTGGAAAAGTATGTTGTAAAACTAAGGAAAGATGTCCTGAAACATTTGCCAAGATTCCATTAGAGAGATTATGCCTGTGAGTAATTAATCTAATCAAACCCTGTAGGTTTTGACTGTAAAGGAGAAAGAAAGGCCACAATGAAGAAAAGTGTGTGCCTCTTGTGTTTCTTCAGGGAGGACATGAGCTGTAGGAGTGAGTCAATTGAAAACATCTGTTGTCCTCCAAGAAAAAGAAGCACCATCCCTGGGACAGTTTGCAAATCAGCAGAATGATTGGAGGGACCATTGTGGCCAGTTCTGCTTCTATGTGAGGGTGGAAAAACTGTCTTCTAGGAGTCAAAGAGTAGTCCGAGGGATAGAATGGTTTGCCATTCTGCTACCACCTGGATGTTTGGAGGCTCAAAGCCTTCAGCAGCTCCACAGAAGAAAATAACTAGCAATTTGCTCAGGTAATTTCAATAGAAGAAATCCAGTTGGGCAATTTTACTGTGTTATATGGGTGTCTATGAGTAGGAATTGACTCAGTGGCACCCACCAACACTTTTCTGAGCATGGACAGTAGCTTCCTCCCTTTCTACAGAGTGGGGCTGCTGCTCAAGTGGACTGAGATGATTGGGTCACTGCCCAAATTGAGGGACTGTGTTTTCTATACCTGAGGACCAAAAATTGGACAATTGCTCAAAGCTGTGAGTGCAAGGCTACCACATCAGGGGACTTGGAGAATAAGACACTCAGGGCCAAGG
>NW_006923000.1:21912-48772 GCF_000298275.1 Orycteropus afer afer | reverse complement strand
GGAGCAGACAGACAGAATTCCTTCTAAGTATCTGTGCTCTGGCAACATAAAGTTCTCCAAGAAAATAAATATCTGTTCTTTAAAGACAACCACTTGCAGTATTTCTGTTACAGCAGCTCTAGGAAAATAAGATAGTGCCTTATAGGCCAAGTTTAGAAATAACTTAATTTACTCTCTTATTGAGCCTCACATCTGCCCTTCACCCTCAGATAGGTCTCCATGATGCCTCAGCCTGACAAATGCCACAAGACGTGCTTCATGTAATACCTTTTACTTGTGTTGATCCAGGTTATGTTATATATGTTCATGTGAGTGTCTATATATTACCAGAGAGATTTGCTACAGGGGAGAATTGCCAGTTTCTGGAGATGATTTTGGCTGTCACAGTGGTTGGAAGGGAGCTCTGTTGCATAGTAGGTACAGTCAGGGGATGCTGCCAGACATCCCACAATTCAACACCAAAAAGAACTGATATCTGGCCAAAATGTCAATGGTGCTGAGTTTCAGGAACCTTGATATAAACCATCGAACTAATCAACCTTCATAAAAATGTACAAACCCGGAAGGTGACCTTTCTGTGTGTAAATTATCCTTCAATAGAAATGGAACAAAACACCACAAACGTCTTCTGATCAGTCAGAGACAAAGAGATACACACCCTTTCCTTGATGTTACAAGGCTGTGGATGATGAGCGACCTGGGCATAGATCTGATTGTGGATGGGGCGCCCATGGAAGAGACTAAGAGAGAGGAGGGCTGTGGGGAGAGCAGTAGAGTGCAGGGACCATAAGAGGTGGACGTCACTCTGTCTATGTCCAGCCTCAAGTCCACTGAAGGCAAGACTGGCTGATTCTGGGCTCTTGCTCCAATCTCATTGTGAATGGATTCTCAGTCTTGGGTTGACAGTTATGCATACTCTCTAGATGTTGCTGCTTTGAGCACACAGAATGTGGTTCACTGTGTCCAGATCCCTGGAGTCTATGACTGTGTACACATCAGGCACTGCATGGGTATCTGCAGCACTGCACAGAGTCTTCAATTCTGTAGCTGAATTCTGGTAAGGAATGTTTCAGGATGATTTTATTATTATTATTTTAATTTAATTAACTAATTAATTTTATTCTACAACAGTAGAAACTATTCTTATTTCTTTATTTTTCCAAATACACTTTGAAGGAGTTTTTTTTTTTTTTTTTCCACTTTGATAATATCCAAAACTGTATGTTGCAAAGTTGGTTGATATTGCATTAAGTGTGTGGGTCAAATTCAGAAGTTATAGTATAAGAGACTGAATTTTTTCTCAAGACACATGGTACGTAACTCCATTTGTTTATATGCATTTTCCATTTTTTTTTTCTAAATAATATTTTGAAATTGTAAATGTCAACTTTACTGGAGTTTCACACTGATACCTACTTTATATATATATTTGAAGCTTTTACAAGTGCTGCTATTTTTCTTTTAATTTTATTATATACTTCCCTAACTAATGTACAGAGATGTTATTCAATTTTCCTTTGTTTAATTTGTATACATACAGTGACCTCTCAAAATGCCTTATGTGTTCTTTTGATTTCTATCTGTTCTTTCTCTTTTTTTTTTTTTTTTAATGAACACACTTATGTGACATCCAAATAACGAGGGCTTTATTTTACCCCTTTAGTTCACTAATATGATTGACTAGAATATGCGATGGTGGGATCTGGGGTAGCCTTTTCTTCACCGTCTATGGTACTCTGCATCAGGTCAGCCATAACTGTTCCCCATGAGTCTTTCTCAGCGCATCTTCTTTGTGTGCAAGTTTCTTGTATGAAGTTCATCTGGTGGAGTCAGGGGAGGACATCCTCTTTCTGAGCTTTCTCTGAGCCTCTACAATAAAAACTCTAGATTCAATGTCACTGACTATGTCCTCACTAGTTCCACCAGGCTCCAGGGAAGGGCCTGGAGTTGGTGACAAGAGGGTGGAAAACAAGCGGAGTCCGTATTACTCTCCATCAGTTTAAGGAAGAGTCACAATCTCTAGCGACAACCCTATCAGCCCTTTCTGTCTTAAAATGACCTGCCTGAAACCTGACCACAAGCCCCTGCATGACTCTACCTGAGGCTCAGTGAAGGGAAGTCAATGTGAGCCCAGACACACAACTCCCAGGAAGGGGGCTGGGCTGCAGGGGGCACTCAGGATGCACAGAGCACAGGTCCCAGATGAGGAGCAGGTGCTGAGGAAGTCCGAGGTTTCCTTTTAAGCCTGGTGTTTCCTGTCCCTGACAAATGTTTCATCCAAGAACCACTATTGTTTCTTCTTTGTAAGTTTCTGGTTTTTCTTGCAAGGACTAACTCAGAGTTGAGATACAATTTAGTCTTTGATTTTTTTTTTTTCAGTTTTCTGCCCTGAACAATCTTTCATTGAATTTTAATCCTCAATGTAAATTTATCAGGCAAAAATTTGTTTCTGGTCCAAACACTAGAGACTTCAGTCCATCGGTTGCATTTGCTACTTTTTGAACGTTACAAATATCTCTCCATTGTCTTGTGTGTTTGACAAGAAGCTGCTGTGAAAATTTTTTGTTCCTCGCTAAGGGATTGTTCCTCTGTACCCTTTCAAGATTGTCTCTTGTTTTACTGTCTTGAAAGAGTTTAAGTCTGATACCTCTAAGGTTCGTATATGTGTGTATGTTACGTCTTTCAATATTTCTTCTTCCTGCTTCTCTTTCTTCCCCTTTTGCATATCAATAGATCCCATATTCAACTGTGATGTGGTCCCACACTCGTGATGTGCTATCAATGATATGCTATCACTGCCCCTCGTCTCCCCCAGGACACTCACGTCTGCTCTGGGGCACAGTCCTCTCCAAACTCATCCATCCCCCGAGCCTTCTCTATAGAAGGAGGACATGCAAATAGGGCCCCTCCCTCTGCTGACGAAAACCAGCCCAGTCCCAAACTTGCAGCTCTGACAGAGGAGCCCCGACGCTGGGATCCCAGGTGTCCCCATTCAGTGTGATCAGGATTGAACTCACACTAGTCACCATGAAGTTTCAGCTGACCTGGGTTTTTCTCATTGCTATTTTAAAAGGTCATTTCGTGGAGAATAAGAGTTGTTGTCTACGTGACTGGGTGCGAGTGAGAGAAGGAGTGGACGTGTGTGACGGTTGTCCTGATTATATTTTTGTGTATTTACAGGCGTCCAGTGTGAAGTGCAGCTGGTGGAGTCTGGAGGAGACTTGAGACAGCCTGGGGGGTCCCTGAGACTCTCCTGTGCAGTGTCTGGATTCACCATCAGTAATTCTTATATGAACTGGGTCTGCCAGGCTGCAGGGAAGGGGCTGCAGTGGGTCTCACATATTACTAGTAGCGGTAGCACATACTACGCAGACTCCGTGAAGGGCCGATTCACCATCTCCAGAGACAACGCCAAGAACACGCTGGATCTGCAAATGAACAGTCTGAAAGTTGGGTTTTGCCCGCTTGGTCACTACTTGAAAGCCTGGGGTTTGAACCTTCCCAGGGATGGCTTGAGAGACAGGCCAAAGAATCTGCCTTTGAAAGGTCAGACTTAGGGCTGAGCTCTCAGCGCTGTTCCAGAATTAGGACCCTTTCTGGGATTCAGGTCAGAGCGTGAGAGTGGCTAGGTCAGTGTGAGTGACATGTAACAGCTGAGTGAGGTCACTTCTGGATGTCACTCACTGGAATCCCTCCTCACAAGAGTATGCCTGTCAGAGTCAGGACCGACCTGGTGTCTAGTTTCCTCCAAGTCTGTTTTCATTGTCTCTAGTTCAGCAGGGTCACCTAATCCAAGCCTGTAATGTAGTTTATACTTTACACCACACTTATTCAATCTGCAGGCTGAGCCAACACTCCAAGAAGCTGGAGGATGGCTTCAGCTGACTCCATCCCCATGTGCTCAGCAACTCTCAGGCTCAGAATCCACGTTCTTCTGCTGAAACCTGAGGAAGCAGAGGCTGTGACTGTCCATGGAGAGTAGCCTTTCAAATGGTGGTGGGTTTCTCAGAGCATCGGGAGCACAGGGGGTTTCTAGAAGCATGTGTGGGGGAAAGGGCATGGTTGCTCTGAGAAACTGTGGCTTCCACATGAGCTCATGGATGAATTTTTCCAGTGACCTCTCTGTTTCCGTTTGACTTCTGTGTTGCCCTCATTGTACCTCCATCAGCTGGGACCTGCACTTCTCTGCACCTGGAGGCATTTCATGATGGGAGTCTGCCCAAAGGTGAAGTGAGAGCAGATGTTCTCTGGTGTCTGCAGGAGAAGCCGAGGCACAAAGCAGAACCCACCTGGCACCCAGAGGGGCACAGAATTAGCCGGGTGGGAGGTCATGGATAGGCGGGTGCGTCATTGTCCTGGGAAGGATAATTTGAGTCCAGAGGGGAGGTCCCCAGGCTCCTGTAGGGAAACTCAGTGTGTCAGGAAGAAATTGGGGATTAAAGGATCCTGGAAACAAAGTGGCAATTGGTAAACATAAAATGAAGGATTTTATGAATGAACAAATGGAGGTAAATGGGTAGAGTTTAATGAAAGTGTGAATATTAGGACAAGGGTTGGGAGAGACACGACCCTTTTATTCTGAGTGTCCAAGTGGATCCATGGTGCTCTCCGCTCTCCCTGTCCTGTGTCCCTCGGGCTGCACACATGGTTACCTCCTCAGTGCTCCCACAGAGCTCACTACAGGGTCAGTTGTGGAACATTCCTCAACCCTCATTCCAGAGGATATATCCGTCTTCAGGTACAGGTCCTGAAACTGGTTCTCTCTGCAGCTGAACTCTGTTTCCTCTGAGGACATGACCATGTTTTAGTCTTTATGATACACAGGGAAGGATTTCTGTAATTAGCTTATTTCATTTTCCTGAACAGTAATTATCTTTCCCACAGCAGTTTCATCCTCTCTTGTTACAAGTCCAACACACACCACACACAGACACTCACACACATGAAGACACACATTTTACATGAATAAGCACCAGATATACTAATGTATAAACCTACTCTGACTGTATGTGACCTTGCATATTATTCCTCTATGGACTGTATCTTGATCGTTTCCTCACATCAATGAATGGTCTACAACATGTTCATTGCAGAGCTTCACTCGGCCTGATAATGACTACAAAGGACTCGTTCCTGGTATGGGATTTGTTTTGACATTTCACAGGAAAACTCATTAGAAATAAAACTATGCATTATTAATCATTCATGTGAGATAAATAACTAGATCAATAACTAGGAAAGAGATGTAAAAGGAAATGCATTTTTTCCTTCAATTCTTGAAATCTTCAAACTTCTCTTCACCAGGAGACAATAACAGATACACCATCATCACCTTATTTTATGACAATGAAATAGGAATTCCACACCTTAATCAACAATTTAGTTTTTCCCCAAAATCTGCTGAAACATAACTTGTGCCAAAAAGTACCCATGACTAGGGACAAATGGTTGGAGGCAAATGACCAAGACACAGTCCATATGTAGTGATGTTTGTGAGTTCCACCTACTACAACTGGTGGCCCCATGAGTGTATCCCTCTCGACTTCATCCCTTGTGAGGAAAAGAGAGATGGTAAGCCTGGCTAGAGGGAAGAAATGCTTTGCGGATGCTGTGTGCGAGTGCTGGGGGAGGGACCAGTATGACCGTGTGCTCCAGGGTACTGCCATCGGATCGATGAAAACTAGCTATAACTTTGTCATCACTCCAAAACTGCAGCCTCAGTTACTGATTGAAGATTTTCAGTTGAATAAAAATTGTAAATAAAAAATTGCACATTTTGAAATATATGAATCAGTTATGAGTCCTTGTACAGAACATTATTTTAAAAAGCAGACCTGTGAATGTGTGTGTGGTCTTTGCATATAAGTGTTCATGTGCTGTGGGAAGGCCTGTTTGTGAGGGAATAAATTATAACATTGGCAGTGGGCTTAGCTTTATGTTTTTGGCTATGACCTCATCATCCCTCCAGCTGTGGTTAACAGCAGCTTGTGTTCTATGTGAAGGTCCCCCTATTCCATTCAGTGACATCTGGATGTTGTTGTTAGGTGCCTTCTTATGATAAGATTGCAGTTTTTTGGAATCCAGGTTATTCTGGGCTCAAAATGCTTACCTGAGTCCAGGGCAGATCTGCAATTATCCCTCCAATTGTGGATGTAATTCCGGTGAGTTGTTCCCAGGGATCACGTGGTCTTTATTCAGGAACTGCCTGTCCCTGCAGGGAGCGAAACAAGTGAAGTAGCATTAAGGGCAGATTCAACTTGGCATCGGGAGTCACTTAGAATATTTTCTCAGACACAAGGAACATGTTCACTCACTTCCCACAATGCATGGGAAGTGGTTCAGAGGGCCCCTGGAGTGATCTGACCCTGGACTGTTACAGGACAAGGTGGCATCATGAGGTCAGGCTGTTCAAAGTCATAGGAGTCAAGCCCGAATATGCACAGGACTGAGTTCCCTTCATTCTCATTGAGCACCGTGTCTTGGAGAAGACAGTGTGTGCATCCCCACATGGTGCACAGAGAAGGATCCAATGTTTGTTTCCTCGGCACAGTTTCCTTGTATTGTCTTTCCTGGATTTAATGGGGGTTGAGGGTTCATATCATAAAGATGCAGACGGTGCACAAATTCAGAAGTGGAGGGGGTAACAAGAAGACATCCTGAGCATCAAGTTACAGGACTCACTTCCCACCTGCCTTCCCCAGAATCCAGAGGCCGGGAGGACAAACCCTGCTGGTTGGCTCATCTATGTCCACAGGGATATGGACATGGAAGTGTGGGTCCTTCCCTGCTCATGAACAGGAAATGGTGCCGTGTCCCTGAAGTTCCTGGAGAGTCACCCAAGTCTGTGTCCTTCCCCTGTGTTCACACCACTGGGACTGTGCAGATCGGGGATTCCCTTTTTTCACTGTCAAAGGTAACGTCACCCTGCTGCAGGCTGGCCATGACTGCTGCCCATGGACTGTTCTCAGGGTGTGTTCTCTGTGTGCAGGTTTCTTGTGTGAAGTTCAGCTGCTGGAATCTGGGAAGACATCACTCAGCCTCGGGGAACTCTGAGCCTCTCTAGAAAAGCCTCTTGATCTAACTTCACTGCATACGTTCACTGGATCAGCCCCCAGAGAAGGGGCTGGAGTGGGTGGCAAGTGTCAGCAGAACAAGTGGAAAGAATCAGTACAACTGTCCATCAGTTCAAGGAAGATCCACAATTGCTCGGGAGAACCCTATCAGCACCATCTCTCTTAAAATGAGCAACCAGAAATCTGAAAGCAGGCCCTGTAATAAGTACCAGAGGCTCAGTGAAGGGATGTCAGTGTGAGCCCGGACACACACCTCCCTGCAGGAAGGGGGCTGGGCTGCAGGGGGCGCTCAGGATCCACAGAGCACAGGTCCCAGATCAGAAGCAGGTGCCGAGGAAGGCCAAGGTTCCCTTTTAACCCTGGTGTTTCCTGCCCCTCACAGATGTCTTCTCCAGGAACCATTACTGTTTCTTCTTTGGAAATGCCTGATTTTTCTCACTTTTCAAGTATTATCTCAGAACAATTACTCAATTCACTTTTTAATCCTGGTAATTCCAGGCTTCGGATCTCAACATTTTTTCATTAAATTTTTCTTCTCAAACTAAATTTAGCATCATACACGTTTGTGTGTGTTTCTACTCTGGTGCCCTCGTATTACAACTCACACTTCTCTGAGAAGAACATTCAATATTTGGTATTATGTCTAATTCTTGCCTTTTTTGCTGCCTGACTTAGAGCTGGAACATCATTTTAATGTCCTTTACCCTCCACGTTCATCAGGAAAATTAGTCCAATCACTAGAAAACGTAAATGCATGAACATACTTTTGATGAAGTTAAGGACCAGCAGAAACAAGGATTGAGGGTCAGCAGAAATGAGGTGTGATGGATCGAAACAGTAGCCACAGCTCTGGATTCCAATGTGTCCATGATTGCGAAGATGAAACAGGACTGGAGAACGTCTCTCTCTCTCTCTCTCTCTCTCTCCCTCTCTCTCTCTCTCTCTCTCTCTCTATTGTGATTTCAGTGAAAGTTTACAGAGCAAATCTGTTTTCCAGTCAACACTCCATAGATATTTGTTTTGTGACATTGATTGCGATGCTCACAATAAAACGGCTTTTCCCACTATTTCCCTGTGGCTACCTTTTCTTGTGTCCTTCTTTCCCATGCATTCCTGCCCTCTGTGCTTTCTCCCTGCACAAATGCTGCCGTTCTGACCTCCCATGGTTGATTGTCCTAAGCAGTGCCCCTCCTTGGTGTAACTGTTCACTTTGTAGGCCTGTCTATTGTTGGGATGTAGGTAAAACCACTGGAGAGAGCTCAATTCCAGGGTTGAAATGTACTAGGGGCCATAATTTCAGAGTCTGACAAGTCTCCATCAGACCATCAGTTTGGTATTTTCTATGATTTTGAGTTTTGTTGCACATTTTTCCTCCCACTCTACCTATGAGCTCCAATTTTCATCACTTTCCAAGTGGGTGGCAGTAGTAGCCTGGCACCATCTAGTTCTTCTGGTCTCATGGTCATCTAGGCTGATATCCCAATGGTCCATTGTTCCCATGGATCTTTGTTTCCATGTGTCTTTGGTTTTCTTCACTCTCCTTTGTTCTACATGACGAGAGATCGATAGTCACATCTTATACAGCTGCTGGGGAGTTTTTTAGACCCAGTCCCTCCTCATTACAGTAGGATGTAGGACCTTGTTTTTGTGGAGTATGTCATGCCAATTGAGCTTGATGTCCCCATGACCATAAACCCTAGCCCTCAGGCCCAGTGACTCACTCTCTGAATGTATTTTCCTCATTTCTTCTCCTCCTCCTCCTTCTTCTTTTTTATTGTGTTTTGGATGCAAAATTACAGGGCAGAATTTGTTTTACATTCAACAGTTTGTGTACATTTGGTTTCATTCCCCAAGTACCATCCCCAACCCTAATCCACTCTCCTGCTGTCCCTTCCAAGTGACCCCCCTGCCACCCACATGCACTTCTTAGTTATACATTCCTGTCTGTCCAGTTTTTCCTCCATTTAAATGCTGACCCTCTGGTGGCCCTTGGCTGATTGCTCGAAGAGATGTGTCTCCATAGAGTAGGTGGGTTCATCTCCTGGGCAAGGGTGTTCTCCATGTAAATCTTACTACTATTGGGCTGAGAGCCAGCCCTTGAATGTGAGTTTTATCCCAAGTCTGACATTTATCCCAGGGCCATAGTCTTGGGGGTCTCACCAGATTCCATCTGACCAGTTATTCTGGTCATTATTGTGGTTTTGAATTTTGTTCCATGTTTTTCCTCCCACTCTATGCAGGATCCCTTCCTGAGGGGTTGGCATTGGAAGCTGGGCTGAAGGTGTTTTCTTGTAATGAAGAAGTTATGCTAACATTATCCCCTCCTCATTCTATTATACGTATGGAAATTGTTATAGCACAAATAAGTACATATATAGAAATATCATCTGCCAAGCCGGTAGACTTGGTGAGTTTTTGTTCTGTTATCTGCAAAGTCAGCATTCATTGTAGCAATTTGATGCTAACTGACAATAACTACAATAGTCCTCAGGTCTGTGTGCCCCAATCATTTGACGTCTTAGATCATTACCCTCTGTTCAACTTTATGGGAAGGCTCATGCTTTCCTGGTCTCAGTTTTGTTACATCGTGAAGGAGAATTGGTTGTATTTCATTATATAATCTCTATATGGTAATTCCATTGTTCTTTGTGTAAAAAGTTATAAATTTGCATTAAATGGAAAATAGCCAGTGATATCCGTCCAATTGTACTGACTTGGATAAATGCCCACCAACAATAATGCACAGGAACAGAGAGGGGTTAAATGTATTTTACCCACAAAAAGTGCTCTTTGGTCTTCAACAACATGTCCTCACAGCAGTCACATATATTGATGACACGGGTGTCTCTTTACTGCAATTCCCCTCAGAGAATCTCCTTCCATGGAATTCCTGAAGCCCTCGTGGACAAGGACACCATATCACAACATTCAGTCTATGGAGAAGATGCTCAGGAGTGAACATGTGGAGGGAGAACCCAGCCTTGAGGTCATCTACCTCCTTGTGCCACAACCCCAGAGCAGCAGGTTGGGATGTTGGCTGAGCTAAGGGACTTCTCCGTTCCAGGTTTTTAGTGGCTGATGAAATGCACAACCTAGTCTGAGGCCTTTTGGAGATACTAGCCACCTGGGCCATGGTGTGGATGAGGGAAAGCTCCAAAGACTTGGGGATTCAAGAATTTGATTTTGTCCCATCTCAGTTATTTTCTCTTGGTCAGAGCACTGTCACTGTACAACTTCTTGTGTTTTATTGACTATGCAAATGCATTCTACTGTGTGTTGTTGTTGTTGTTGTGATGTGCCGTCGTGATGGACCTGACTCATAGTGATCCCTCCTTGGGTTTCCGAGACAGTATCACTAAGGAAGTAGATTGCCTTATCTTCCTTCCAAGGAGTGGCTGGTGGGTTTGAACCACCAGCCTTCTGGTTAGCAGTCAAGCGTCTTAGACACTACACTACCAAAGCTTGATTGTGTGAATCATAACAAATTATGGATAGCCTTATGAAGAATGAGAATTCTAGAACACCCATTTGTGCTCATGAGGAAACTGTGCACCTGTCAAAAGGCTGCACTTCAAACAGAGCAAGATGATACTGTATCATTTAAAACCAGAAATAGTGTCTGTCAGGGTTATATCTTTTCACCTTAATTATTCAGTCCATATGCTAAGCAAATAATCCTAGAAGGGGGACTATGCAAAGAAGAAAGGGAAAACAAGATTGGAGGGACACTCATTAACAACCTCTGATATGCACATGACAAATTTTCCCTGCTGAAAATGATGATGACCTGAAGAACTTACTGATCAAGATGAAAGACTATAGTCTTCAGTATGGATTACACCTCAAAATAAAGAAAATGAAAATATTTACAACTAGTGCAATAAGCAAGATCATCATAAACAGAGAAAATATTTAAGTTTTCAGGGTTTTCATTTTACTTGGAGTCACAATCCACAACCATGAAAATATCAGTCAAGAAATCAGACATCAAATTGCACTGGGCAAACTGGTGCTATAGACGTCTTTAATCTGTGAAGAAGCAAGATGTCTCTTTGGAGACTAAGGTGCACCTTGCCCAATCCATGGTATTTTCAATTGCCTCATATTCACGTGAAAGCTGGACAAAGAAGACTTGCTGCCTTTGAATTGTTGTTGGAGAAGAATACTGAAAATACCATGCTCTAGAGAAGAGTGAAAAAACTTGTCTTGGAAGAAGTGCAACCAGAATGCCCCATAGAAGCGAGAATCTCCAGGCTTCCTCTCGCCTACTTTGGTCATGTTGTCAGAAGGAATCACTCCTTGGAGAAGGATATCATGCTTGGGAAAGTGAAGGGTCCAGGAAGAAGGGGAATGTCCTCTATGAAATGGATTGGCACAGTGGCTGCAATGATTGCCTCAGGCATAAGAAGTATTGTGAGAATGATGCAAGACCAGGCAGAGTTTTGTGTTATTGTGCCTTGTGTAACTATCAGTGGGTATGAATATATGGCACCTAACCACAACAGAGAAGAGCGGCATCCCGGGACCAGGTGAGGGGAGGGACTAAAGCCCCACCAAAACCAGCCAGGAAAGTGGGGGAAAGAGAAGCCAGAGGGGATGGCAGAGCAGAGCAGCAGCCAGGGAACCAGGTAAATGGAGGGACCCAGGCCCCACCACCAACATCCAGGAAAGTGGGGGAAAGAGAAGCCAGGCTGATCACAGTGTAGAGCAGCACCAGTGATCCAGGCAAAGGGAGGGCAGAGAGTTTTCAAACAGCTAAGCAAGAAAAACTTGTCTGTCAGTTTGTCATATGGCATGTTGCTGTGATGCTTGAGGCTGTGCCACCGATGTTTCAAGAGCCAGAAGGGTTGACCATGGTACACAAGTTTCAATGCAGGTTACAGACCGACACAGACTAGGAAGAAGGAAGGAGCCATCCACTTCTCAAAGAATTGGCCATGGAAAACCTAATGAATAGCAGAGAAACACTGTCTGATACATTACTACACAATTTTATGAATGGCCAGGAAACATTATAAGATATAGTGCAGGAGGATGAGTCCCTTATGTCAGAAGGCTTTCAAAGTATGACTAGGAAAGAGCTGCATCATCAAAGTAGGACCAACCTTACTGATATGGATAAAATAAAATTTTTGAGATCTCCATTTGCTGACATGGCACGACTTAAATTCAGGAAGCAGCTGCAAATATCCATTAAGAGTAGGAACATGGAATGTACAAAATATGAATCTAGGAAAACTGGAAATTGTCAAAAATGAAATGGAACACATAAAGATTGATAACCTAGGCAGTAATGAGCTGAAATGGACAGGTTTTGGCCACTTTGAATCAGATAACCATATGATCTACTATGCCACTAATGACTATTTGAAGAGAGATGGCATGGCATTCATCATTACAAAGGATGGTTCAAGATCTGTCCTGAAGTACAATGCTGTCAGTGATAGGATAATATCCATACACCTACAAGGAAGACAAGTAAATATGATTACTATTCAAATTTATACACCAACCACCAAAGACAAAGCTGAGGAAATTAAAGATTTTACCACCTGCTGAAGTCTGAAATTGACCAAACATACAACCAAGATGGGTTAATTATCACTGGTGACTATAATGCAAAAGTTGGAAACAAAGAAGAATTATCAGTAGTTGGAAAATTTGGTCTTGGTGACAGAAATAATGCTGGAGATTGCATAAGAAAATTTTGCAAGACCAACAAATTATTCATTGCAAATACATTTTAGTTCAACAATACAAACAAAGCTATACAAGTGGACATAGCCAGATGGAATACACAGGGAGCAGATTGACTACATCTGTGGCAAGAGGTGATGGAAAAGCTCAATATTGTTAGCCAAAACAAGTCCAGGAGCTGATTGTGGAACAGACCATCAACTGCTCATATGCAAGTTCAACTTGAAGTTAAAGACAATTAAAACAAGTCCACGAGAGCCAAAATATGATCTAGAATATATCCCTCCTGAATTTAGAGACCATCTAAAGAATAGATTTGATGCATTGAACACCAATGACCAGAAACCAGATAACTTGTGGAATGACATCAAGAGCATCATCCACGAAGAATGCAAGAAGTCACTAAAAATACAACAAAAGAAGAGAAGACCATAATGGATGACCGAAGGGACTCTGAAACTTGCCCTTGAGTAGAGAGTAGCTACAACCAATGGATGAAATGACAAGATAAAAGCTGAAGAGAAGAGTTCAAAGAGCAGCTCGGCAGACAAAGCCAATTACTATAATGAAAGGTGCAAAGACCTGGAAGTAGAACACCAAATGGGAAGAACAGGCATTTTTCAAGCTGAAAGAACTGAGGAAAAAAAATAAGCCTAGAGTTGAAATATTGAACGATTACATGGGCAAAACATAGAATGATGCATGCAACCTCAAAAGAAGATGGAAGGATTGCACAGTCACTGTACCAAAAAGAACTGGTCGATCTTTATCCATTTCAGGAGGTGGAAAACGATCAAGAACCAATGGTATTGAAGGAAGAAGTGGAAGCTGCACTGAAGGAATTGGTGAAGAACAAGGGCCTGGAAATTGACGGGATACACACTGAGACGTTTCAACCAACATGCCCCACTGGAGGCATTCATTCGGTTATGTCAAGACGTTTGGAAGACAACAAGCAAGCCACCCGACAGGAAGTCATTCATATTTGTGCTCATTCCAGACAGTGGATCCCACAGAATGTTGAAATTATTGAACAATATCACGAATATTGCACGCAATTAAAATCTCACTGAAGATCGTTCAAAAATGGTTCCAGCTGTATACTGACAGAGAACTTCCATGGTTGCAGGATGGATTCAGTCGGCTGCAAAGGACCTCTTTCAAGTGCTGAGGAGCAAAGATATCTCCTTGAGGACTAAGGTGCCCCTGACACAAGCCATGATATTTTCAATTGCCACATATGCATGTAAAAGCTGGACAATGAATTAGAAAGACCTGTTCTTCTTGTTATGTGCCATCAAATGAGCTCCCACTTGTAGCGACCCCTGCTTGGGTTTCCCAGGCAGTATCATTATGGAAGTAGATTGCTCAACCTGCCTTCCGAGGAGTGGCTGGTGGGTTTGATCTGCCAGCCTTCTGGTTAGCAGTCAAGTGCCATGGGCACTATGCTACCAGAGCTCTTAAGGAACACCTAAGAATAATTGGTGCTTTTGAGACATGCTGCTGGTGAAGAATGCTGAAAGTACCCTGAACTGCTAAAAGAGCTAACAGATCTGTCCTGGAGGAAGTGAAGCTGGAATGCTCCTTGAAAGTGAGAATGGCCAGACTTCATCTCACCTACTTTGGTCATTTTGTCAGGAGGGACCATTCCCTGAAGAAGGATGTCATGCTTGGTATGATGGAGGGTCGTTGAAAGAGGGGAAGGCCTTCAACTAGATGGATTGACACAGTGGTTGTGGTGATGGACTCAAGTATAGCAAGGATTGTGGAGCTGGCTCAGGACAGGGAGGTGTGTCATTCTGCTGTGCATTGGGTCGTTATGACTCAGAAATGACTCGATGACACCTAACAACAACAATAACAACTTTCACACAAGGGGACAAAGAAAATATTCTTTATTTCAAAGAAGGGTTAGAAATAAGTCCTGTTCCTTTAGAGTACAGGCTGTAAGTCCCTGGGGTCACCCACACTGCCTGAGAGAAAGCAGAGTCTGAGTGAGGCAAAGGAGGCAGTAACAGCCCTTTTACCCTAGAGGTGCACATCGTTTTGTTAGTGGGGGTGGGGGATCCTCTTTCAGCCAGCAGCTTTATCCAACCCTGGGAGTGAATAGAGGGAGAATTTTCTGACATGTCCATGCTAGAGACACCAACTAAATGCATCCACATTGAATGCAATTCCATGAAAGACTCAGAGAGACACATTGGAAGCCCTACTGAATCCTAATCCCATAGAAAATATGTGATAGTAAATGTTGTTGGCTAACATCTTTAAGGTACTGGGCCATTCATTGGGAGCCCTGGTGGCATAGTGGTTAAGCCCTTCACTGCTAACCAAAAGGTCAGTTGTTTGAACCCACCAGGTGCTCTGTGAAAGAAAGACATAATAGTGTGTTTCTGTAAATTATAACCTCCGGGATCCGGCAGACAAATCTACTGACTGGTGTCCAGTCGGACCCAACTCATAGAGACCCCTTCTTGGGTTTGCAAGGCAGTATCACTACGTAAGTAGATTGCCCCATCTTTCTTCTGAGGAGTGGCTAATGGGTTTGAAACGCCAGCATTTTTGTGAGCAGTCAAGTGCCTTAAGCACTACACTACCAGAAATAGAGCTCCCTCTCTATAGGTCACTATAATATGAATTGACCTGACAGCTATAGGGTAATACAATTTAATAATGCCTGATACCTCATGAAATTGAATTAAAAGTGAATATATCATATAATTATACATTTTAAGTGTTTTATATTCATTATATTAAACTTGCATTTATACAAAAAGAGTTTTCACAACCATTCATTTTCTTGGGATCTTGTTAAACTTATTTAGAAAATATATCAACTTTCAAATTATCTCTTGCCTCTGTTGCAAACACAATGCCTGGACCCTTGAATGCTTTCATTATGAAAGTATTTGTGTAATTCTTTACACACCCCTGTCCTAGTGAGTTTAGGGAGCTCTGACTCTTCAAGGATACAAGAAAATAATATTGTACTGTGATCACTAAGATAAACAGAAACATCCCACTCACCAAGGTTCTTCCCTGAAAACTCAGGAGTGAAAGGAATCTGGGTAAATTTCAGGGAACATCCTCCAGACATGGCTGTTTTCCACATGCATGTAGTATTCAGAGTGTCACTGGATATATGTATACTCCCAAATCCTTCAACACTGTGTGTCTGTATCTTATTCACACCCCAGCATTAACTGAGCACAATCACCATCAGCGACGGAAGTCACCATTTCCTCTGGATAGTCACCTTCTCCTGACATGTGGCCCACTTCAGTGTTCTTTCTATTAGGGCCATAGAGACAAGTGGACCACTGAACTGCAGGATGGCCACGTGAACCCAAGCCCTTCTCACAGTTTCCCTCTTTTATGTATGGGGATCCCACATGCAAATATCTCTGCCAGCCACAGCTAGAAGAAGGTGTTTAGCTTGGGAAAGTCTGTGTGATTTCTCAGTGTGGACTGGAGTCTGGGGAAGACAGGGCCCTCCAGGAGGAAAACATGGTGTGGCCGTGTATCTTTCTATGTCTGGTGGCTGCAGCTCCAGGTGAGATTTTCCATGATTTCAGAGATGAGAATTTGGGGTGTGATGTCTGCCTGTGACCCACTGTGGTTGTCCTTGTCTCCAGGTGTCCTGTCCCAGGTTCAGCTGCAGGAGTCAGGCCCAGGTTTGGTGAAGCCCTCGCAGACCCTCAGCCTCACCTGCTCTGTCTCTGGATTCTCCATCACAACCAGTAATTACTGTTGGAATTGGATCCAGCAGCCCATGGGGAAGGGGTTGCTGTGGATTGGGAAGATATGTGCTAGTGGTAACACTTACTACAGCCCATCCTTCAAAAGTCGCAGTTCCATCTCTAGGGACACAGGCAAGAAACAATTCTCCCTGCAGCTGAGCTCCTTGACTGCTGAGGACACAGCTACGTATTACTGTGTGAGAGACACAGTGAGGGGAAGTCAGTGTGAGCCCAGACACTAACCTCCCTGAAGGGGGCACAGGGGGACTGAGCATTTAGAGGGACCTTGGGAACATTTAGCAGTGTGAGCACTCAAAGACAGGAAACAGATGTTTGCATACAGAATAAGAGAATTTTGGAAGTTTTTGTTTTTTATCTCTGAAATTTGTATTTTTTCTCCTGGTACGGTTGGTTTTCTCGTATAAAATTCACTTCCTGCCTTAGGGACTGCTATTGGCCTCATTATTTAAAAAAAAAAAAAAAAACATTTAGTTTTCTTCCAAAGAGTAAAATATTAAAATCATACACTGGAAAAGGGTCTTACATCAAGATTATATAAAAACTCCTTTAACTCAAACAAGAGAAGACAAACTAACCCAGGTAAAAATTGGTAAGCTTTGGGATAAAATATTTATTTGCAATGAAGACATGAGAATTGTTGATACACAGCTGAAAAGGTATCATCTTCGGTCTTTAGGAAAATGGAAATCACGGCCACAATGATTACCTCTACTACCCAGTTAGATAGTGATAGTGGAAATTAGAAGAGGAAAAATAGTAAGTGTTGGTGCGGCTGTGGAGAAATTGAACCCTGGTCTCTTGCTGAAAGAAATGTGAATTGGCGGAAAAGGATGACACATTATTTATTCATCTGCTCTTCATCCTGCTGAGAGTACCACATCCCTAGAGTTTTGGGGATTTCTGAGGGAAGGGCACCTGAAACTGGACTGATGGGATCAACAGCATTTATTGATGACACATAATGACAGCCCTGGGAAAGAGGACACTGCAAGCCATGCAGTGATACAAGGAGTTTCCGTTAGAAAATGGAAAGAACAAATAGGAGCTGTGGGAAGCAGCATATGAGATGCTTCAACAAACACATGCAATACTGGAAACACTTCCTCGGCCGAATCAAGGAAGTTGGAGGAGAACTAACTGATGAACTGCCCCATAGGATTTCCAAGTGTGTAAATGTTTATGGAAGCAGACCACCTCATCTTTCTACCTGTATTGGCTTGTAGGTTTGAACAATTGACGCATTGATTATTAGTGAAATGCTTAGCCAGTACACTCAGAACTCCTAAAGACCTCTCTAGTATTTAAGAAACCTACAGATGTCACTTTGATGACTAAAGTGTGTCTGACACAAGCCATGGTCTTTTGTATCATGTCATACATGAATGGAAGCTGGAAAATGAAAAATATTACAGAAGAATTGAAGAATTCCAATTGTAATGCTGGCTATAGATATAGATATAGATATATTGAAAACACCATGGATTTCCAGGCAAATGAGCAAATCAGCCCATGAAGAAACACAACTAGAATTTTTTTTTTTTTTTTTGTAATTAAAGACGGGAAGATGTTATCTCACATACGTTGGACATATGACTGCGAAAGATCAATGACTTGACAGTGGTATCATGTTTGTCGACTTAAACGGTGAGGAAAAGGTGAGGACCCTGCATGAGATGGACTGATACAATAGCAGCATCAATGGAGTCAAACATGCCAGGGATCATGGGGATGGTCAGGACCAGGCACCCTCTCATTCTGTAACAAGGTCGCCATGAGCCAGAGCCAACATGATAGCAACCGATATCAACAAAATGAGAGGGAGACTTTGTAGTAACAGGACGGAGGCTTGCATCCCTAGTTATTCCCACTGGATAAAATCATTAAATTGTTTGAATTATACCTGACCTTGGCAATCCCCTCCTGAGGGATAGATA
The DNA here is from genome assembly GCF_000298275.1 of Orycteropus afer afer. Classification (NCBI taxonomy): domain Eukaryota; kingdom Metazoa; phylum Chordata; class Mammalia; order Tubulidentata; family Orycteropodidae; genus Orycteropus; species Orycteropus afer. Next base: position 30,307 of record NW_006923000.1, on the reverse strand, counting down.
AAAGCTTTTCTGGAGATGTAGCTTGGTTAGCGGATTGTATTCAGAGGAGCAGAGCTGAGGACATCTTGCAAGGAGGCCATTCAAGGCCCTCTGGATTTCTCCAGATGTAAATTAAGCACATACTATTAGTCCTTGCGTATTTTCCAATGAGACACGAATGTGGTGGGGACAACATGTGTGCAACCTGAAGAGAAGAGGGGAAACTTCAGGCCCCATGGTTGATGGAGTAGAGGGACCATGCTAGAAAGTGTTAGAACAGACTCAGACCACGGAAGTATGTGTGAGAGAAGTTTTGGTAAACAGAAATATATTTCTGCTGAGACAAGTTAGTCCTTAGAATAAACTGAACTTGTGCCATTCTCCATCTGTTACTGAGTACCGCTGTTCCCAGATGAATAAATTGCAATCAGAGTTGTATTAAAATGAAGAGCTCATGCCCACTCACTCCCTTTTCAGAACCTTGGGTGTTTTGTTTTAGTAGCAGCTCATGTCCAGGTTCCCTGCAGAGTGACCCTCCATACCCAACACCCGTGACCATGCTTCACTCATAAGGATACATTTTTCATCTCAAACGTCCCACAAACCCCTGCCTGTTTCTCTTTTTCTATATGTGTTTTCCAGGTTGATGATGCTGACATACAACCCTTTTATGCCCAGCATCATTGAAGTGCCTGAGGCTGGTGTCAGACACCTTGTCCACTATGTCCATAATACCCTGAATGTAGATTTTGGAAGGGAAACGGTCATTTGTCCTGGTTCAGTCACTGATAATTCCTCAGTGCAGATGAATCCTTGTGTGAGAACAGCTCTCAGAATTTGTAAGTAAATGAGAGAAAGAAGGATCAAATCTAACCCGACAGTTTATTTACTCTTGGAAACTGTGATTGATGTAAGATTGCAACAACTGGAATATGGAGAAGTTCTTCACTGAAGCCCATATCTGTTGTTCCCATCACACCCTCACCTGTCACCTGCTTTCACCTACTCTGCTGCAGGATTTGGTTCTGGAGAAACCCTTTGTGGAGATCTAGACACCAGAGCTTGCAGGATTTTGACTAAGACTGAAGACCATCTCCAGAAGGCTGCCCCTTCCTCATCATCCTCCAGGTGGGTCTTCCATTGGGTCAGTGACAGGGACATGGAATGGGTCACAGCAGATTCACAGGGAGACGGGTTGCTCAATGTGCTCATTTCCTTTTGTCCCAGGGGCCCTGTCCCAGGGGCAATTGCAGGAATTGGAACCTCAGGCAGCAAGGCCTTCACAGACCATCACCCTCAGATGCAGCATCATTGGTGACTCTGTCCCCAGCAACACTGCTAATTGTGATTACATCAGGCTATCCCCAGGAAGAGACCTTGAATTTATGGGAAGGATCTATCATAGGCCACAGTGGAAAAGAGGTTGCATGCTGTCTCTACAAGGACAATTAGTCATCAAATCAGACACATCCAAGAGCCGGTTCTCACTGCAGATGAGCACCGTGACTCCTGGTCCATGGCTCAGTATTCCCGTGCAGGAGAATCACAGTGAGGGTGGCAGTGTGAGCAAAAACATGAACCACCCTGCAGAGCAGCAGGAGGGACTGGGCTGCAGGGGTTCTGAGAGCAGCAGGTGGAGCACAGGAGTAAACAATGCAGGACCAAGGCCCAGGAGCCTGTGCTAATTTGAGCAAAGACGGAGTTCCTGCTGCTTCTTTCCTTCCAAATACCCAGCAATAGATACTCAGGGGAAAAAAAAAAAAAAAAAAAGCTCTAAATGTCCTTTTCAGGAACTCTAGTATCTGGAGCATATTCTGGTAACTTCTAATAAAAAATAATACAGTAAAATATGTGAAATTCTGTACCGGTGTAGGGTAGAAATCTATCAAAGTAAAAAAAAAAAAAAAAAAAAAGCACAAATACTTTCTAAAACAAGTGGTATAAAGGTGATAATATTGCACTCTGTCAAAGACAGCAAACATGGGGAAAATGGGGAAAAAAGACAGTCCCATCAGATTCCAGCTCTCACAGGTTTCACTGTATGTTGTTCCCGGCAATTTGTAGTGGAGTGTACACAGGCATCCGTTCCTTGCTAAGTCAACTGGGATGACTTCTAAACAACTCCTAGGAGGACTGCACATAAGTAACATCTTACTGAAGATAATTCAAAAATGTTGCAGCAGTATATTGACAGAGAACTTCCAGAGGTGCAAGCTGGATTCTGAAGAGGACATGGAACAAAGGATATTAGTGCTGATGTCAGATGGATCTTGACTCAAAGCAAAGAATACCAGAATGATGTTTACTTGTGTTTTACTGACTATGCAAAATCAATTAATTGTGTGTATCACTTGTATTTTATTGACTATGCAAAATCAATTAATTGTGTGTATCATAACAATGTGTGGATAACATTGAGAAGAATGGGAATTCCAGAACACTTAATTGTACTCATGAAGAAACTGTACGTAGACCAGGAGGCTGTCGTTCAAAAAGAACAAGGGACACTGCATGGTTTAAAATCAAGAAGGGAGTGTGTGAGGGATATATCCTTTCACCATACTTATTCAATCTATACGTTGAGGAAATTATCTGAGAAACTGGAGTGTATGAAGAATGTGGCATCAGGATTGGAGGAACACTCATTAACAACCTGCAATACACTGACAACACAACTTGGCTTGATGAAAGTGAGGGTGACTTGAAGCACTTACTGGTGAAGATTGAAGACTCTAGTCTGCAGTATGGATTACCTCTCAATATAAAGAAAGCAAAATTCTCACAAATGGACCTGTAGGCAACATCACAATGAATGGAGAAAAGATCAAACTTGCCAAAGACTTCATATTGCTTGGTTCTGCAATCGCCCCCTACAGAGGCAGCAGTCAGGACATCAGATGATGTATGGCACTGGGCAAGTTGGCTGCAAAGGACCTCTTGCAGGTGCTGTGGAGCAAAGGATGTCTCCCTGAAGACTAAGCTGAGCCTGGCACAAGCCATGATATTTTCCATAGACTCATATGCATGCGAGAGCTGGACAATGAATAAATAAGACCAAAGAATTGATGTTTTTGAGTTGTGGTGCTGGCGAAGAATGCTGAAAGTACCATGAGCTGCTAAAAGAACTAACACATCTGTTCTGAAGGAAGTGCAGCAGGAATGCTCCTTGGAGGCGAGAATGGCCAGACTTCATCTCACCTACTTTATTTAGTCATGTTGTCAGAAGGGACCATTCCCTGCAGAAAGATGGCATGCTTAGTCATGTGGAGGGTTGATGAAGGAGGGGAAGGGACTCAATGAGATGGATTGACACAGTGGCTGTGATGGGCTCAAGTATAGCAGGGATCGCTAAGCTGGTGAGGGACCTGGCGATGTTTCATTCTGCAGTACATAGGTTCGCTAGCAGTCGGAGACAACTCAACGGCACCTAACAACTACCACAGCAATCTATTCATCTATTGGTTTGTCATCTATATCTATTTTCTTTCTATCTCTCTATCAACTATCTAATCTATCTATCATCCTATTCTATCTATCCACCTATCTATCAAGTAACTATCAAACTTCTCTCAATCCTTTTGTGCCAATTTGCAAATCTGTCCTTCATCTTTGGCTGAATCTGGCTCCCAGTTCACAATACAGTTTATTGTGCAAGAGAATGTCACAAAGAGGTACATGGGCTCTGCCAGCGTCCTCTCACAAGGGAGCCACAGAGGCAGGAGCCTGTCTTGGCCCTTTTTCACCTTTACATACAAAGGCTCCTCCCACATCCAAATTCCCACTTAGACAACCAGATGGAGCCACAGCACAGAGTTACTTAAATTCAGGGTCCTCATCAGCTGGAAGAATATTCCCTGGAAGTCACGGACCTCATTCACAAGAACAGGAAACACATGTGCATTTTCTTCTGTATGGTGGCAGCTCCCACAGGTCAGTGTCTTAGGGACACATGCCTGAAGGTTTGGGGACTTTGCCTCTGACCACCTGACTTACTGTGGTTCTCCTTGTCCCCAGGTACCCTTTCCCAGGTGCAGTTGCAGGAGACAGGCCCCGGACTTGTGAAGCCCTCACAGACTCTGTCTCACACATGCATTGTCTCTGGGTTCTCTTTAACCAGTTATGATATGCACTGGGTTCGACAGACGCCAGGAAAGGGGCTAGAGTGGATTAGTGCAATAGGTAGCGATGGAAGTACATATTCTAACCCCACTTTGTCATCACGACTCAGCATCAAGAGGGACACGTCCAAGAACCAGGTTTATTTAGACCTCAGGTCCTTGACTGCCGGGGACACTGCTGTGTAATACTGTACGAGATACACAGTGAGGGGAAGTCAGTGGGATCTTGTACACTGACCTCCCTCCAAGGAGGCCAAGAGAGAGATGGGTCACAGGAGGTGCTCAGGACCACACTGCTCAGGGGACCAAACCAGGACAGGTGCAGAACAATATAGAAGGAAGGGGTGGGTTTCTTGTTAGAATATGTGGTTTCTTCTTTCTGCACATAATTCCTCTAGAGACCCTTGGATATTATGGTCGTTAAGGTTATGTGCCAACTTACTGGGCCTGGTTTTGGGTGACTGAGCACCTGGATGTAGATATTCCCCATGGAGAGATTGGCAATCAGTTCCATGAGGGAATCTACTGAAGAAATGAGGAGCTGTTTTAGAGATGTGCTCTGCTTCCAGTGTATAGGAAGTAGCTTTGAAGAAGGATTCTAGCTTTTAGGCATGCTTGACCTCTGCATGTAGCCAAGTCTTCATTCAGTAGCCTGTCATGGTCTACTCATCTTGGGACTATCAGTGGAATCGAATTAATGGTCTGCTACCAGCCACTCCTCGGAAGGAAGGTGGGGGCAATCCTACTTCCATAGTGATACTGCCTCGGAAACCCAAGGAGGGGTCGCTATGAGTTGGGGCTGACTCGACGGCAAATAACAACAACAACAACAACAACATGTGGTTTGGTAACATATGACTGTGCCTTTTTACTTGTCAACCTTGAGTTTGTCAGCCTCAGCATCCAGCATCTGCCTGAATGAAGAAAGCTTCCAGCTTCAGTGGACCAGGAGCAAGAGGCAGAGCTGAAGGCCAGAGTCGAGGGACTTTCACCTAGCCTCTAGAGCCTGACACCTTGAAATCAGATTTCTAGGTTTCAAAACCGTAAGAGAATAAACTCCTGTTTTTGTTTTAAAGCCATCCCATTGTAATATATAGATCTGTCAGAGCGGCACTAGGTAATCAAAACAGATACTTTATGAATATTGCATTTGTCTTATATTCAGGGGGAAAATATATGTATGTGTATGTGTAAACAAAAACAAAAAAACTCACTTCCATCTAGTCAGATCCAACTCATAGCAACCCCTCCTTGGGTGTCTGAAGTGGTATCTCTACTGAAGTAGATTGCCCAAACTTCTTTCTGAGGAGTGGCTGGTAGGTTTGAACTGCTGGCCTTCTGGTTAGCAGTCACATGCCTTAAGCCTATGTCACCAGAGCTCCCATATGTATGCGGGAGCTCTCAGTTTGCTCTACTGTGGTGGCTTGTGTATTGCTGTGAGGCTGAAGGTGATGCCAATTGTATTTCAAATACCAGCAGGATCCCCATTAATGGAAAGTTTTCAGTGGAGCTTCCAGAATAAGACAGACTCAGAAGAAGGGAGGAAAAAATAAAAGCCTCAAATTGCAATACTCAAAGGTGGCATGGGGAATATTTTGAATGATGCAGGAAACATGAAGTGATGATGGATAGAATACACAGAGTCACTGTACCCAAAATAATCGGTAGAAGATTATCCATTTCAAGAGGTGGCATATGATCAAAAACCAATGGTACAGAAGTAAGAAGTCAAATCTGAACTGAAGGAATTGGTGCAAAACAAGGAATTGACGGCATACCAGTTGAGATAGTTCAATAAACAGATGCCACACTTGAGGCGCTCACTAGGCTATGCCAGGAGATTTGTAAAACAGTTACCTGGCAAACTGACTGGAAGATATCCATATTTGTACCCACTCCAAAGAAAGGTGATTACAAAGAATATGGAAATTATCGAACAATATCGTTCATATTACACACAATTAAAATCTTACTGAAGATAATTAAAAAGAGTTGAAGCTATATATTGACAGAGAACTTCCAGAAATGCAAGCTGGATTAAGGATGGGCCATGGACTGTGGGATATTATAGCTGCTGTCAGATGGATCTTGGCTCAAAACAAAGAATACCAGAAAGATGTTTACTTGTGTATTTTTGACTATGCAAAAGCATTTGATTGTGTGGATCATAACAAATTTTTGATAACATCAAGAAGAATGGGAATTCCAGAACACTTAATTGTACTAATGAGGAACCTGTACATAGACTATGAGGCTGTCATTTGAGTGGAACAAGGGGATATCGCATGTTTTAAAATCAGGGAGAGAGTGTGTCAGGGTTGTATCCTTTCACCATACTTATTCATTCTCTTTGGTGAGCAAATCATCTAAGACGCTGGACTATATAGTCCAGAAGCTGGACAAGATTGGAGGAGGACCCATTAACAACATCAAATATGCACATGATACAATTTTCTTGCTGAAAGTGAGGATGACTTGGAACACTTACTGATGAAGAACAAAGACTACAGGCTGCAGTGTGGATTACACAATAAAAAGAAAACAAAAATCCTCACAACTAGACCATTAAGCAGCATCACTATAGACGGAGAAAAGACTGAAGTTGTTAAAGACTTCAGATTACTTCATTCTACAATCAATGCCAATGGAAGCAGCAGTCAAGACATCAAAAGATGTATTGCATTTTACAAATCTGTTGAAAAGGTTATTTCCTTGAAGACTAAGATAAACCTAACCCAAGCTGTGCTATTTCCAATCACCTAGTATGTATGGGAGCTCTGGTAGCATAGTGGCTAAGACACTTGCCTGCTAACCAGACGGCTGGCGGTTCAAACCCACCAGCCACTCCTCGGAAGGAAGGTTGGGCAATCCTACTTCCGTAGTGATACTGCCTCGGAAACCCAAGGAGGGGTCGCTATGAGTCGGGTTTGACTCGACGGCACGTAACAACAACAACAAGTATGTATGTGAGAGCTGGATAATGAAATAGGAAGATTGAAGATTTGATGCTTTTCAGTTCTGGTGTTGATGAAGAATGCTGAAAGTACCATGGACTGCTAAAAAACTAACAAATCTGTCCAGGAAGTAGTGCAGCCAGAATGCTCCTTGCAAGCAAGAATGGCCAGACTTTGTTTCACTCACTTTAGTCATGTTGTCAGAGGGACCATTCTCTGGAGAAGGATGTCATACTTGGTAAATTGGAGTGTCAACGAAAAAGAGGAAGGTTCTCAACAAGATGGATTGACACGGTGGCTGTAGCAATGTGCTAAGGTACTGTAGGGGTCTTGAGGCTGGCACAGGACCGGCCAGTGCTTTGTTCTGTTGCACAAAAGGTCACTATGACTTGGCGACGTCTCGACGGCACTTAACAAACAGCATACCTATACCTACATATATGCATATATCTGTATTGTGTGTGTGTATGCTGTTGTGTTGCTGTTGTGTGCTGTTGTGTCTATTACAACTCATAGTGACCCTATACACATGAATAGAAATGTGTCCAAAGTTTTTTTTTTTTTTCTGTTACTGTTGTTGTTAGGTGCAGTCGAGTCATTTCTGACTCATAGCGACCCCATGCACAGCAGAAAGAAACACTGCTCGATCCTGAGCCAGCTCCATGATCTTTGCTATACTTGAGCCCATCATCGCAGCCACCATGTCCATCCATCTCGTCGAAGGCCTCCTCCTCTTTCGTCGACCCTCCACCTTACCAAGCATGACATCCTTCTCCAAGGAATGGTCCGTTCTGACAACATGACCAAAGTAAGTGAGACAAAGTCTGGCCATCCTCGCTTCCAAGGAGGATTTCAGCTGCATTTCCTCCATGGCAGATCTGTTAGTTCTTTTAGTAGCCCATGGTACTTTCAGCATTCTTCGCCAGCACCACAACTCAAAAGCATCAACTCTTCTTAGGTCTTCCTTATTCATTGTCCAGCTCTCACATGCATATGAGGAATTGGAAATATGGCCTGTGTCAGGCACACATTAGTTCTCAAGGAGACATCCTTGCTCCTCAGCACTTGAAAGAGTTCCTCCGCAGCCAACCTGCCCACTGCTACACATTGTCTAATATCCGGACTGCTGCTTTCATTGACATCAATTGTAGAACCAAGCAATGTTAATTCTTTGACAACCTCAATATTTTCTCCATTTATCATGATGCTGCTTATTGGTACAGTTGTGAGGATTTTTGCTTTCTTTATATGGAGATGTAATCCATACTGTACACTGTGTTCTTCAGTCTTCATCAGTAAGTACTTCAGGTCATTCTCACTTTCAAAAAGCAAAGTTGTGTCATC
>NW_006923000.1:20192-21694 GCF_000298275.1 Orycteropus afer afer | reverse complement strand
CATGAGTACAACCAAGTGTTCAGAAATTCCCATTCTTCTCAATGTTATCCATAATTTGTCATGATCCACACAATCAAATGCCTTTGCATAGTCAATAAAATACAAGTAAACATCTTTCTGGTATTCTTTGCCTTGAGCCAAGATCCATCTGATAGCACCTATGATATCCCTTGTTCCACGTCCTCTTCTGAATCCAGCTTGCACCTCTGGAACTTCTCTGTCATTATACTGCTGCAAACGTTTTTGAATTATTTTCAGTAAGATCTTACATGTGTGAGATATTAATGATATTGTTCGATAATTTCCACACTCTGTGGGATCACCATTCTTTGTAATGGGTACAAATATGGATCTCTTCCAGTCAGTTGGCTGGGTAGCTGTCTTCCAATTCTCTTGTCATAGCTGAGTGAGTGCCTCCAGTGTGGCATCCGTTTGTTGGAATATCTAAATGGGTATTCCATCAATTCCTGGAGCCTTGTTCTTTGCCAATTCCTTCATTGCAACTTCAATTTCCTCCTTCATTACCATTGGTTCTAGATCATATGTCATCTCCTGAAATGGATGAAGATCGACCAGCTCTTTTTGGTACAATGTCTCTGTGTACTCCTTCCATCATTTTTTTGATGTTTCCTTCATCATTCAATAATTTTCCCTTAGAATCTTTCAGTATTTCAAATTGAGGCTTATATTTTCTCCTCAGTTCTTTCAGCTTGAGAAATCCTGAGCATGTTCTTCCCTTTTGGTTTTCAAACTCCAGGTCTTTGCACATTTCATTATAGTAATTGGCTATGTCTGTTTGAGTTGCTCTTTAAAATCTTCACTCCAGCTCTTTTATCTTGTTGTTTCTTCCATTGGCTTTAGCTACTCTCCACTCAAGAGCAAATTTCAGAGTCTCTTCTGCTATCCACTTTGGTCTTCTCTTCTTTTGTTGTCTTTTCAGTGACCTCTTGCTTTCTTCATGGATGATGCTCTTGATGGCAACCCACAATTCTTCAGGTTTTCGGTCATTGGTGTTCAATGTATCAAATCTATTCTTTAGATGGTCTCTAAGTTCAGGAGGGATATATTCTGCATCCCTCCCGAGAGGGACCGGGTCTCCGGGAGCAAGGTAAGCACAGGCGGGCTTGTGCTTCCTCACTGATCTGCACTGAGCACTTTCCCTTGTTACCCTCCCGAGACGGACCAGGTCTCCGGGAGCAGGGTGGGCACAGGTGGGCTTGTGCTTCCTCACTGATCTGCACTGAACACTTTCCATTGTTACCCTCCTGAGAGGGACCGGGTCTCCGGGAGCAAGGTAAGCACGGGCGTAGCATAGAGTAACAGGCCGGAAGAGCAGGAGAAAGGGGTAAAACCCAGTCACTAGTGCTCAGACGGCTCCCTTGTTACCCTCCCGAGAGGGACTGGGTCTCCGGGAGCAAGGTAAGCAGGGGCGTAGCACAGAGTAGCAGGCCAGAAGAGCAGGAGAAAAGGGTAAAACCCAGGAAGCCAAATAGAAGAGCAAT
>NW_006923000.1:2561-3445 GCF_000298275.1 Orycteropus afer afer | reverse complement strand
GGGCTCCTCCTAGGAACAAGGGACACAAAGTAAGTTTTCCCTTTGAGCTGACACTCTGAACTCAGACTTCTCTCCTCCAAAGGGTAACAGAATCATTTCTTGTTTGTTAAAGCCATACACCTGTGGTATTTCCCTATTAGCAGCAAGAGAAAACTGAGAAACTCTTGCTTATTTATTTGATCTATTATAACCTGTTTTAAATTAGCATTTATAAGATATGATTAATATCCCTGCTTGAAACAACAACAACACAATTGCCATCCAGTCTATTCTGATTGATATTGACCCCCGTTGAGTTTCCACAGCAGTAAATATTTATGGAAGTAGATTAACCCTTCGTTCTTCTGTGGAGTGGCTGGTGGGTTTGAACCATCCACCTTCTGGTTAATAGTCAAGTGACTTAGGCACTGTGCCCTCACAACTCCTTAATATACCTTCTAATGATTTATTTTATTTCCTCTATTACAATGTTTTCAATGGTTCTGCTCAGGTTTATAATGTGCATTTTAAAACAATTTAATTTAACTTCAAATAGTGTTACACCCCTTCTATGATGTGTAAGAACATTTCAGCTCTGCTTCTGATGTCTCTCTACCCATCTTTTTTCCCTGTGCTTTCTTCCATTCACTTTTACAAATGTTATAAAGACAAATACTCTCTCGTGGTGCAGTGCCGAAGGCATTTGACTGCTAACCAGAAGGTTGGCAGTTCAAACCCACCAAGCACTTCATTAAAGTTAGACTGGGCAATCTACTTATGTAAAGATTTACCACCTTGGCAACATAACACAGGGCATTATGAGTCAGAATTGACTTGATGGCAGTGAGTTTTGTATAAACACAAAATTCATTATTATTTCTATAATGAATTAGTTCTCTTGTAGA
>NW_006923000.1:0-1843 GCF_000298275.1 Orycteropus afer afer | reverse complement strand
ATGACAGAAGAGACTCTGAAACTTGTTCTTGAATGGAGAGTAGCTACAGAAAATGGAAGAAATGATAAGATAAAAGAGCTGAACAGAAGATTCCAAAGAGCAGCTCGAGAAGATAAAGTCAATTATTATAATGAAATGTGCAAAGACATGGAGTTAGAAAGCCAAAAGGGAAGAACATGCTTAGCATTTCTCAAGATGAAAGAACTGAGGGAAAAGTTTAAGCCTTACATTGCAATATTGAAAGATGCTATGAGTAATATATCGAATGATGCAAGAAACACCAAAAGAAGATGGAAGGAATACACAGAATCACTGTACCAAAAAGAATTGGTTGATTCTCGTCCACTTCAGGACGTGGCATATGATCAAGAACCAATGGTATTGAAGGAAGAAGTTGAAGCAGTACTGAAGGAAGTGCCAATAAACAAGGCTCCAGGAATTTACGGAACACCCACTGAGATGTTTCAGCACAGAGGTGCCGCACTGCAGACACTCACTCGGCCATGCCAGGACGTTTAGTGACAGCTCCCTGGCACCTGACTGGAAGAGATCTGTATTGTATCCATTCCAAAGAAATGTAATTCCACAGAACATGGAAATTATGGAACAATATCATTAATACCACATACAGGTAAAATCTTACTAAATTTAATTCAAAAAATGGTTACAGCAGTATATTGGCAGAGAAATTCCAGAGATGCATGTTGGATTCAGAATAGGATGTGGAACGAGGTATATCACTGCTGATGTCAGATGGATCTTGGCTCAAATCAAAGAATACCAGAAAGACATTTACTTGTGTATTATTGACTATGCAAAATATTTTATTTTGTGGATCACAACAAATTATGGATAAGTTTGAAAAGAACGGGAATTGCAGAACACTGAGCTGTGCTCATGAGGAGATTGTATATAGACCAGGAGGCTGTCATTCAAATAGAACAAGGGAGCACTGCATGGTTTAAAATGAAGAAGAGAGTGAGTCAGCGTTGTATCCCTTCACCATGTGTATTCAATCTGTACGCTGAACAAAAAATCAGAGAGGCTGGACTGTATGAAGAAGAATGTGGCATTGGGATTGGAGGAAGAATCATGAACAACCTGTGTTATGCAGACAACACAACTCTGCTCACTGAAAGTGATGATGACTTGAAACACTTACTGATGAAGATTGACGACTACAGTCTGCAGTATGAATTACACTTCAATATAAATAAAATAAAAAAATCTCACAACTGGATCAATAAGCAGCATCATGATAAATGGAGAAAATATTGAAGTTGTCAAAGACTTCATATTACTTGCTTCTACAATCAACACCAATGGAAGCAGCAGACAAGATTTCAAAAGTTGTATAGCATCGGGCAGATCTGCTGCATAGGACCTTTTTCGAGTGCTGAGGAGCAAAGATGTTTCCTTGAAGACAAAGGTGCACTCGATGCAGACCATAGTATTTTCAATCACCTCATATGCATGTGAGAGCTGGACAGTGGGCAGGAAAACGGAGGGTCAATGCTTGTGAGCTGTGGTGCTGGTGAAGAATGCTGAGAGTACCGTGGACTGCTCAAAGAACTACCAGATCTATCCTGGAAGAGGTGCAGCCGGAATGCTCCTTGGAGTGAGAATGGCCAGACTTTGCTGCACCTTCTTTGGTCATTTGTCAGAAGAGACCATTCCCTGGAGAAGGATATCCTGCTTGGTAAATGGGAGGATCAGTGAAAAAGGGGAACGCCCTCAATGAGATAGACTAACCCAGGGGCTGCAATGATCAGCTCGCGGGGTTGGCACAGAGCCAGGAGTGTTTTCCTCTGCAGGACATGAGGGCTCTATGGGTCAGAGATGA
>NW_006922999.1:101567-102769 GCF_000298275.1 Orycteropus afer afer | reverse complement strand
CTCCCGAACCTCACCAGTACCAACCAGGTGATTGGGTGTATGTATGGAGACATCGGCAAGAGACTCTACAACCTCACTGGAAAGGACCCTACATTGTAATCCTGACCACACCCACCACCCTCAAGGTCGACGGAATAACCTCCTGGATTCATCATACCCATGCCCGCAAAGCCGATCCTGTCCCTGACCAGAAATGGCACGTCTCCAAGGACCCCAACAACCCACTCAAGCTGAAAATTCAACGATGTGGACCTCACTAGTATTACTGATAATAGCCAGTAATTATGTAAATTCCTCTTCTAACCCTCACACCCCCCAATGGTTAACTTGGATAAACACATCAGCCACGGGGGATATTGTCAACTCCATCTCACATACTGCACCTCCTATGACCTGGTGGCCTGATCTACACTTTGACTTATGCCAATTAGCGGCTGGATCCTGGGACATCTTAGATTGGGAACCCAGCAAAAACGGTACTCCTAAATGTTCAGGCAAACCCACACGCCAGTGGTCATGTGCATCTGGGGGAATCAATGGCTGGGGAATGGGTTGTGGGCACCCTGGACTCCGCCACGAACTCCGTAAGTTACCATTTTACATTTGCCCGGGGGGAGGAAGAGAGAGAGCCTTAGCAAACCAGTGTGTGGGGGGGGTACCAGCCTTTTATTGTAAAACATGGGGATGTGAAACGATGGGAATCACTTACTGGAAGCCTTCCTCAACTTGGGATCTCATCACAGTAGACAGGAATCATTCCAGTGATGGATTAACCGTCAATTATTGCCGATTTAAATACAGACAAGTTGGACTCATGGGAGGCATGTATACAGGAAGTGATCGGTGCATGAATTTCACCTGTAATCCCATTAGAGTTCGATTCACAGAGCAGGGAAAACGGTATAAAACCTGGGTGACAGGCTGGTCCTGGGGGCTTCGATTGTACCAAAGAGGGTACGACAGTGGGGTCATTTTCAATATTAGATTAAAAATTGAATCTTGGACACCTCCTGTTGCAATCGGGCCCAACCCAGTGTTAGCCCCACAATCAGTACCCTCTCTACCCTCCAATAATCGGGGCAACACATCAGTCCAAAATTCGTCTCCCCATGTCACCCCTTCAAGGGGCAACACATCAGTCCAAAATTTACAGGAAGACCCCCTTTGGAAAATTATGGTCCAGACTTTCCAACTATTAAATC
>NW_006922999.1:99935-101032 GCF_000298275.1 Orycteropus afer afer | reverse complement strand
AACAATATGACTCACTTAGAGCAGCAATTGATCAGGATATAGAAAAACTAGAAGAATCCATTACCAAACTCCAAGAATCCCTAACCTCCTTAGCTGAACTAACCTTACAATTAAAAAGGGGTATGGATATCCTTTTCCAACAACAAGGGGGAGTTTATGCCGCTCTAGGAGGGGAATGTTGTTATTATATAGACCACTCGGGAGTCATAAAAAACTCCATGGCTAAAGTAAGAGAAGGACTAGAAAGAAGAAAACAAGAGCATGCCCCAAACCAGGGATGGTATGAAAATTGGTTCAACTCCTCCCCCTGGCTAACATCTCTATTATCTGCCCTCGCAGGACCAGTCATAATAGGACTAATTTTACTAACAGTTGGACCTTGTATTTTAAACAGACTAGTCAACTTTGTAAAAGATAGAGTGAGCTCTGTACAACTCATGGTCCTCAGGCAACAGTATCCACCACTCCACCAAGAAGATTCAGGTGTTAGTACAATGTATTATAACCAGATATATAATAACACCTAGTAAACTCATGATTGAGTTTAGTACCAAGAGAAAGGGAGGAATGTGAGATTATGTTTCTATATAACCACCTTGTATATAACTATTTTAAGTATGTAGCCATTTTGCAATATGCCTTAACATTTGCTTCATGCTTTAGTTACTAGAAAAACCACAGGAAGTCCTAACCACCCTCACCCCAACGTGTCAATCGACACTTCCCTAGCAACAGCCAATCAGTAAGTAGCAAGAAAATACCTTACCTAAAATAGTTAGAAACGGCAGTTTAAAGCTTCGGCCCACAACACAGAGCCAATCAAGTAGGGACAACTCGCAACTTGAAAAACGTCAACCAATCCTGTAATTTTCTGATTAAAACTTCCTCATTTCTGCTGTAACCCCTATAAAAATCCTGTTACCCCTGAGTTCGGGGCTCTCAATCCTGAACCGCTGCGTCAATGACGGTTGAGGGTCCGAGCTCAAGCTTGAATAAACGACCCGTATGCTTTTGCAGTGGAATCTGCTCCTTGGTGGTTTTTGGGGATTCATAATCTGGACACAGCATTCGCTGGGAAGAAGCAGAGACAGGATTTG
>NW_006922999.1:97638-98675 GCF_000298275.1 Orycteropus afer afer | reverse complement strand
GGAAGGAAGGTTGGGCAATCCTACTTCCGTAGTGATACTGCCTCGGAAACCCAAGGAGGGGTCGCTATGAGTCAGGGCCGACTGGACGGCACATAACAAGAATGCTTTTGCAGTGGAATCAGCTCCTTGGTGGTTTTTGGGGATTCATAATCTGGGCACAACATTTGGGGGCTCGTTCGGGATCCCCAGATACCCCAGGCCTCCCGAACCAGGGGGTTGCTGCCGGCTGGTAAGTGTTTAAATGTTTGTTGTTTGTTTAAGTTCTTTGTGTAATACCTGGGGCCCATATTCTGCAAGGCTGACTTTGGCCTAAGTGGATGCACGGGCGGGCCGTCAGCCAGAGGACCTGGGAGACGTTCCAGGGCCTCTTCTGGAAGGGGATTAGAAAACCCCTTCAACCTGGGGAGGAAATAAAGTTGTCCTCCAGTCTGGAACCTGTAAAGGGATGAAGCGGGTCGCTCCTGCAGCATGGCATGAGGCCGTCGTCCTACTTTCGGTTTTGCTTCCAATTTACGGGAGGCATATTTTGTTTGTTATTTTGTGTGTCTATTTGGTTTTTGTTTAGTGTCCTTGGTTTTGTTTAATCAGTGAACGGACGAAATGGGACTAACTGTGACGACTCCTCTTTCTCTCCTGACTGACAATTTTAAAGAAGTTAGAAGGAGGGCACACGACTTAAATTTAGAAATAAAAAAAGTAAAATTTGTAACATTGCGTAGCTCAGAATGGCCTACATTCAATGTGGGATGGCCAGCCAAAGGAACTTCGATCTTCAAATTATTTTAAAGGTGAAAGAAGTTCTGCTCCGGTCCAGCTGGGGGCACCCGGACCAGGGATCGTATATTATCATATGGCAGGATTTAGTAGAGAATCCACCCCCCTGGTTAAAGCCGTTGTTACCTCTTTCTCTTCCTAAGCAGGCGCCTAAGACTGTCCTGGCAGTGCAAACTCATACTGCCCGGAAGAAGGAACCTGAAATCAAACCTTCGGCACCGACCTACCCAGTCCTTCAGGGTGGGACGGAGGAAGAACTCCTT
>NW_006922999.1:91420-97538 GCF_000298275.1 Orycteropus afer afer | reverse complement strand
TTGGACCAGGAGTTGAAGGGGAAGACCTTGCGGCTTAATGTTCATGTCCTTAAGAGAAGGGAGGATAGAAACACTAGAAAACCAAAAGCAAACTCACTGCCATTAAGTTGACTCCAACTGATAGCGACCCCCATTGGGTTTCCGAGGCTGTAAATCTTAGGGAAGCAGATTGCCCCATCTTACCTCTGCAGAGCACCTGGTGGATTTGAAATGCTGACCTTCTGGTTAGCAGCCAGATACCGATTCTGACTCACAGCGACTCCCATTGGGTTTCTGAGGCAGTAAATCGTTATGGAAGTAGATTGCCCAAACTTCCTTCCAAAGAATGGATGGTGGGTTTGAACCTCCAGCAGTCAAATGCCTTAGACACTATGTCACCAGAGCGCCTAGAAGGTTCTAAAATTACTAACATTTCTAAAGGAAGCAGTTTCTGGGTGGTGTAAATTGTTATCACCCTTGGCTACTAACCAAAAGGTGGGAAGTTTGAATACAGCCAGAGGCACTTCCACACAAAGGCCTGGTGACCTACTTTCTAAAATCAGCCATGGTCTGGCCTGCAACTGATTCTGTTGTGCACAGGTTGTCATGCTTCAGGGGCCCACACTGTGGCAGCTGCCACCAACAGCGTGTCTGAGGAAAGATAGAATTCATCAAGCCAGGCTGTGCCTGCACGTTGACGATGATCTTCTCGTCTATTTTCTATGACCAATTGTGTAACAGTGATTGGATCACACGAGTCAACCAATTAGCCTTCAACAAAGGCTAATTCAACAAGGGCTAGTAGCTGGGGACGGTGATCTTCCGGGACTTGGACTGTGGTGTCTTCTCGCCTTCCAGCCCTTCGCTCCTAACCTCGCCAACCACACAGGGAGGGGCAAGTCATGGCTCGGTGGGCTCTCATCCCCCACCCTTAATTGTTTGACCTCAGGCTATTTCCACAGCCAGAATTCTTTGACGCTTCCAAGACTTCTCAAAAAAAAAAAAAAAATGCTGACCTGCCTGGGAAGACAGGTCAAGACAGAGCCCCACCTCCACTTCGGAGATGTGGCATCCACGTTGTTGTACAAAACAAACAAACAAACAAACAAACAAACGTACTGCCCTGGAGTCCTTGGGTTTCCCAGGCAGTATCACTACGGAAGCAGATTGCCCAACCTTTCAAGGTTGGTGTGGGGACATGAAATATTAAGGACTGAGACTAGATCGGGCTCACCTACTTAAGTCCACGTATCTCAAGGAACAAGACTAGCCCTTGAGAAACATGTTTAGAAGAGGGATAAATGGATCAGTAAACAGACACCTGAAAGCTGAAGAAAATGGAGCACAGAGGACCCCGATGCTCGGAGGCAAGAAAGAGGCATCATCTTCTAAGAATGCAATTCATTCATAACCTCCAAAACTCTTCCTGGGCACTCAAACGCCCAAAGTCCAAACTCCTTAGTATAAGCTGCAAGACAGGCACTTGATTTAAACTCTGCCAGGATATTCACCCTCATCTGTTGCCTCCCTCCAATGGGCAAGATTGGGTCATGGTGGATGAGGGAGGGGCGTGGCAGCGCATTTTCCCAAGCAGGTCTCTAGATCGCGCATGCTCAGAAACGCTTGTTACTAGACGCGGTTCCCCACACACGCCCCTTCACCTTCCAATTTAGAGTTGTCTCACCAACTTACTCTTTCTTACAGCTGCTTTTTTTTTTTTTTTTTTCCTGGATGAATTTGTTGAACATTTTATTCATATTTTGTTTTCTGGGCTTTTTTTTTTTTTTTTTTTAATCTTCTACTGTTTTGGGTTCAAGGAGCAGTCTTGAATAACTATTTTATTCCTAGTGCCCTGCACAGAACCAGACATAGATTAGGTTTTCAGTAAGGATGCATTGAATGGATTATTGGAGGGCGTGGCATCAGGGAGGAATCTTGACAGGCACCCTGGGTAAGACGGGAACCTGATCACATCAAAAATGTCCTTAAATATTAGGGCTTCCAACAGAGCACACAGAGTACTACCGAGCGAGCGACTCAGGAGGAAGGATCAACTATTTCACTCCTCAAATGTCTGGTAAGCTGTGGGGAGGGATGGGAGGCTAAGGATTGAGTGTTTGGGTTGTGGGTAAACCAAGGTGAAGAGCGTGTGGGACTCTGTGGTAGTTCGTGGGCTTTGCCACACCAGGCAGAGTAGGGAACCACTGGGCTATATACTAAGATCCCTGAGTGGTGCAAATGGTTTGTGCTTGGAAGGTTGGGGGGTTGAACCCCCCAGTGTTGCTGCGGAAGGGAGGCCTGGTGATCTGCTTTGATAAAGTTTATCCCGTAACATTCCTTAGAGATTAACTCCAGAAAACCCCATGGAGCTTAATTCTGTTCTAAATGTGTGTGGGGGGATGAGTTGAAACCAGAATTGGTTGGATGGCAAATTTTGTTTTTTGGCTTGGGTTATACTAATAAGGAGAAATTAGGAAAACAATTCCTAACTAGTCTCCCATCAAAGGCCAAACACATGATTTCATTATCTTTTTAAATTGTTGTTTTGAAAAATTAATTTTAAGAAGAGAAAAGCAGTGTTTTGACCCCACATGCCCACTGATTCATGGGCTGTCACTAACAAAGCTTGTAACTGGATCTTCTGAAACTTGTCCCATATTGTTCAATAATGAACTTATGCGAATATTAGTTAAACCATGAATTGTAAGTACGGTACTCACCTCTCACTCTGCTGGATGATGGTTTTAGGCTCATGGCTTCCTCCCTCCTCAGTGATGCCCCCTAAAGCCTCTCAATGCAGGTATAGCAGGTATTGCTGGCTTTTCTGAGATTCACTTCATACTGCTTTGATTTTATGAAAAGCCTACGTTCACTAATGGAAAGAAATCCGAGAAGGAGTTTTGCTTTTGTGGAAAAAGATGAAAAGCAAAAGTCGCCTTCAGTGTTTGTCTTGGAGGAAGCCCTTAGAGGCAGCGTGCACCCCGAGGGAGACTGTCCAAGCTCCTTCCTGGGAAGGATCAAGCCTCCATAGCTTTGAGGCATTGGTGTGTTTGTGTATTCATTTGGGGAGACTCCTCAAAGTTTCAGAGGCTGGTTGGTTAAGGACCCGGTCGCCAGGTGTGGGTCTTCCGTGGTGCCCCTGGATAGCTTTGAACAGGGAAGCCTCCGTAGCTTTGAACTGTGTCAGTGAACACTAAATGTTACTATTATTCTAGGCTTTGTGCATTATTTAAAGGAGCTCTGATGGCTCAGTGCATAAGGCATTTGACTACTGATCAGGTTAGTGGTTCAAACCCACTAGCCTCACTGTGGAAGAAATATAGGGCAATCTACTTCCCTAAAGATTCACCACCTGGCAGACCCAGTGGGGGTAGCTGTGACTTGGAATGGACTTGATGGCAGTGAGTTTGGTTTGGTTGGTTGTGTAGTGGGTAAGGCATCTGGCTGCTAACTGGAAGGTCAGGGGTTCAAACCCACCAGCTGCTTTGCAGGAGGGAGTTGAGGCAATCTACTTCCATAAAGAAAGATTCCAGTCTTGGAAACCCAGTGAGGTCGTTATGAGTCAGAATTGACTCGATGGCAGTGAGTTTGGTTTTGTGTTATGTGGTATGATTTCATAGATTATTTTTTTGGGAGATAGCAGTCTGTACCCAAATGATGACTCATTTCACATAAACCCCTTCACTTGAGGAATTTATAATTTCCTCATAGGCTTACGTTGTATCTTTTCTTAATTTTCAACTCCATTCTCTGTCATTTCTGCCCCTGGAATATTCAGTACTTCTTCCCCAATACCCAGACACATCCGACAGTCTCTTGACTCCTTTTCTGCCACTGTCTCCCACACGGTGACTCTGCCCTCCTTCAATCTACTTGCCTTCTTTCCTAGGTCCGGTGTGCGGGCCTCAGCCTGGGACTTCCCTTGGCTGCTCTCTCGATGGATCCTCATTCCAGTACACATCCTTCCTGTCTCTTTGTTGGCTTGGCCTACACCCTCACATGGATTCTTGAGAAGGATACATGGGGGCTAAGTTTTCTGAGCCTGTGACTACCTGACACCGTCTTTATCCCATCCTCACACTTGTAGGATAAATTTGGGTGTCTATAGAATTCTAAATTGAAAATATTTCCCCTAAGAATGTGGAGGCTCTTGATTTATTGTTTTTGAACATGCAGGTTGCTTTTTTTTTTTTTAAATTCAAAAATTTTATTGTGATTTGGGTGAAAGTTTACAGAGCAAATTCATTTTCCATACAGCAGTTTGTGGTGATTATGTTTGTGTGTCAAGTTGACTGGGCCTGGTTGAGTGGCTGGGCAGCTGGTGGTAGTTATTCCCCATGATGAGATTGGCAATCAACTCCATGGTGGGATCTACCAGAAGCAGCTGAGTAGCTGCCTTTGGGATGTGGTCCACTTCCTGTATATAAGGAGAAGCCTTGGAAATGGTCTCTAGCCTTGGCACACTTGGACCCTGCATGTAGCCATGTTGTTGTTCAACAGCCTGCTATGCTCTGCCGACTTGGTAGAGATCCATGGTAGAAGGTGTTCTGATATTTTAAAAACAATGAGTCTTGTATTCATTTACTGTGCTTTTCACTGATTAACCTAAATCTGAAGATTCCTGTACTTCATTTCTCAAAATATTCTTAATGGTTTTAAAAAATTATATTCTCAAACATTTTTTAGTGAAAGAGGTACTCCTTGGTAAAGCAGATGTCTTAATATTTATTTTTTAAAGTTTTTTATTGTGCTTCAGATGGCAGTTTATAGAGCACGTTAGTGTCCCCTCTGATAGTTGGCACGTAAAGTGTTCCATGACCTTGGGTGCACTCTCCTCACTTCCACCCTGGGTTCCTGTTTCCTTTCCTTCCACTCTTCTACCCATTCTTGTCTCCCCCTCTTTGCCTTTGGGTAAATGTTATCTTTTGATGTTGCGTAATTGATTTTTCTAAGCAACATGCTCCTCTCAGGTGTTACTGTTTATTTTATGGGCCTATTATTTGACTGAAAGGTGGTCTCTGGGAATGGCTTCAGTTCAGGGTCAGGATCGTGTCTTGGGGCCATAATCTCGGGGTTTCCTTCAGTCTTTGTCCAGTAGGTCTGGTCTTTTTTTCCCCACTCTCTCTTTTGTCATGATCCCAGTCAGAGCAGTCGGTAGTGGTAGCCAGGTACTATCTAGTTTTCTTCGTCTACGGTCTTGTAGGCTGTGGTTCGTGGGGTCCGTTGTTCAGTCCTTTGGACTAATGACTCCCTGGAGTCTTTGATTTTCTTCACTCTCCTTTGCTCTGAATGGGAGGACACCAATAGCTGTATCTTAGATGGCTGCTCACAAGCGTTTAAGACCCCAGATGCTACTCACCAAAGGAGGATGCAGAACATTGCCTTTGTATACTGTGTTGTGCCAAATGAATCTATGAGCCTTCATATTTTAATGTTTCTTATTCACTAGTGCGGGAGCTCTGGTGGCGTAGCGCCTAAAGCATTTGACTGCTAACCAGAAGGCTGGCGGTTCAAACCTACCAGCCACTCCTCGGAAGGAAGGTTGGGTAACCTACTTCCGTAGTGATACCACCTCAGAAAACCAAGGAGGGGTCGCTATGAGACTATGAGTCGGGTCAGACTCGACAGCAGTGAGTTTGGTTTTGGCTTATTCAGTACTGGACCCTCCTTGATAAGATCCTTATTTCTTATCTTTTCATTCTTTCTGCCCCCTTTTTTTGTCCTTTTTATTCTACTTTTATGCAGTATTTTCTTGACTTTCTCTCTTCTATTTAAATGCTGGTTTTTAGCTACTAACTTTCCAAGAACACTCGTCCCGTACGATTTCTTGTATTTTCAAGACATTCTTGAATGATGAGTGAAATGCAAACTCTTGTTTGATAAAGTTGATTTTTAATGTTTGAAAATTTTTTTATATTCCTTTTTTCATTAAGGCTAAAATTTTCTGTTTAATTTATTTTCTCACGTGCCTCGTTCTTTCTGTGGTTAATGTTGGAGATCTCTTGAAATGCCCTATAAATTTTTATCCTTTGTTGTACTTAATAACATGCTGAAAATCTGAGGGAAATTTGTGGTCGAGTGTCTTTGCTGACTTTTTGGAGTATCTGTGCAGGCAGAATAAGAGATTTATAAAAAAAAA
>NW_006922999.1:89813-90360 GCF_000298275.1 Orycteropus afer afer | reverse complement strand
CTTCCTGAGGAAGATGAGAAACCTCTGTGAACCCATCCCCTTTATTCACCTGCTTACTACCTCCTTCTTCAGACTTGGTTCAAGAACTATCGTGTGAAATGGAGAAAGAAGCAGCAACAAGCTCAGTCAAGGAAGTCTTCAGAGGGACCAGGGCAGCTGCGAGCTCAGTCAGGGAAGTCACCGGAAGGACCAAGCCAGATGATTCCAGTGAAGGAGGAGGAGACCCCTTTCCTCGTGACGGCTGCTAACACTCAACTTGTGAATGCCAGCAGTTTGGACATCTCCAACCCCGATCCACCTGAGCAACATGGTCCTGAGCAACTTGGAAGGGCTGGTCCCAGTGTGTGGGATTCATCATGGGATTCTCAAACTCGTGATGACCAACTGATAAGTCTGAAGATCTTGGATCCTCCTTGGGCTGCCGATCCCGGTGACATAGACCAGTTTGTGGCGCTGTATGCTTTACCTGGGGATGATGACCCTGACAGCCTGGATCAGTATCTCTTCCCCAAGGTGCCCCTGTGGAGAGAGCCAGTCCTGATGTTCA
>NW_006922999.1:80025-86918 GCF_000298275.1 Orycteropus afer afer | reverse complement strand
TTTTTATTATATTAATATGGTATATTCCATTAACTGATTTTGGATGTTAAATCAGCTTTGCATTCCTGGGATAAATCTTAATTGGTATCTAAACCTTTGTATATGTTGTTGGGTTGAGTTTGGTGGTATTTGGTTGTGGGTCCTTATACATATATTCATAGGGATATAATAAAATGATTGTTAATTTATAATAAAATGATTGCTAATAGATAACTTATTACTTAGCAATAGATAACTGAGATAGAGAGTTAGAGAAAAGGTCCTAAAATGACACCTAGTATCTGGCTTACATAATTATGTGATTTTTTTCATTAATTTACTGTTGTTGAAAATATATAGAGCAGAGCACACACCAGTCCAACAGTGTCTCCATGTATAATCTGGTGGAATTGATTATATTCTTCAAGTCGTGCAACCATTCTCACCCTCCTTTTCTGAATTGCTCCTTTCTCCTTAACATAAAGTCACTGCCTCCCACACTTTCTAGCTAATCCTTTGAGTTGCTGTTGTCAAGTTGACCCCACATAGATAGTTCTACAGAGGAGCACAGTGCTCAAGGCAGATAGTTACCATATTTTTGCATATAACACACCCATGCATATAATGCACATAGCATACATAGGAAATTGACACACGAAAGAGGTGCTCGCTTTGCAAAACAATTGTATAACACACATGTTATTTGCTAAAAATGTGATAAGCTAAACTATTGTTTGGTTTTAAGCAGCCTTCAGGGGGATATTTTTTGTTTTAAGGTTTTATTTTTTAACTTTGCATTGTGATTCGAGGGAAAGTTTACAGAAGAAACTGGTTTTCCATCCACCAAGTCGTATCCATTTTGTTTGATGACATTAACTGCGATCCCCACAAGGTAACAGCACTCTTCCCATTTCCTCCCTGTGGTCCCCATTTCGATTCCTCCTTGTTTCCTGTCCCTTCCTACCTTCTGAGCTTTATCCCTGGACAAATGCTGCCTTTTGATCTTGTATGCCTGATTGTTCTAAGTAGTTCATACCTCATTGGTAGTGGTGTTCACCTTGTACGTCTGTCTATCTGAAACTTGAGCCATGGGGATGAATTCAGTTCCAGGCTTGACGGGCAACTAAGGTCCACAGTCATGGGGGTTCCATCAGTCTCTATCAGACCAGGGAGGCTGGTGTTGTTTATGATTTTGAGTTTTGCTCCACATTTTTTCTCCCACCCTATGCAGGACCTTCTATTGTGATCCTTTTCAGAGCAGTCAATAGTGATAGCCAGGCACCATCTAGTTCTTCTGGTCTCATGGTCATGAAGGCTGAAGTTCATATGGTTCATTAGTCCTTTGGACTAATTGTTTCTATCTGTCTTTGATTTTTTTCACTCTCGTTTGCTTTGGGAGGGGAGAGACTAATAGTTTCACCTTAGATGGCCACTCACTAGCTTCTAAGACCCCAGTTACCACTCACCACACAGTAAGATGTAGAACGTTGTCTTTGTGAACTAAGCCAGTTTACTTAGCTGTTCTGGGAGACTGTGGTCCTAAGCGCTCAAGCCCAGTGACTTGTTCTCTCAAGGTGTTTGGTTATGACTAAGACGTTTTCATAACTTTGTCCCTTGATTTCTCTACTATATACATGGATATATTTATAGCACATACAAATACATATGTAGAAATATTCTCTGTCAAATTTATATGTGGTCATGGGATAGTACTGTCAGCCTACTCCTGCCTGTTCAGCTTACCTGTCTTCCCATGTATCCACCCATAGATTATTGTCTGCTATTACTGTTACTGCAGGAATGTTTATGTAATAGTATTTACCTTTGCTGTCTGTAATTTTGTGCACTTCTCAGTGTCTTTGAACCACCAGCCTTCTGGTCAGCAGTCAGATGGCTTAGGCACTATGCCACCAGAGCCACGTTTCCTTTGCTTTAGTTATACTGTACTGACCCCCCTTCCCCCATTGTATAATGCCTTTCCTTTCACCTAAATTAGTATGGGTCTATTTTGTAGATAGTAATTTCCTCTCCCCAACTTTCCCATCTGTGGAAACCATCAAAGAATGTTTCTTTCTGTGGGTAAACCTTTCTTTGATTTTTAATAATAGTGGCCTCATACAGTATTTGTCTTTTTGTGATTGACTAATTTCACTCACATAATGTCCTCTAGGTTCATCCATGTTATGAGGTATTTTGTGGATTCTTTGTTATTCTTCAGTGTTGCACAGTATTCCATTGTGTATATGTACCATAGTTTGGTTATCCACTCATATATTGATGGATCCATTGTGTGTATGTACCATAGTTTGGTTGTTGTTGTTGTTATGTGCCAGTGAGTCAGCCCCAACTCATAGCGACCCCTCCTTGGGTTTCTGAGGCAGTATCACTACGGAAGTAGATTGCCCAACTTTCCTTCCAAGGAGTGGCTGGTGGATTTGAACCGCCAGCCTTCTGGTTAGTAGTCAAGTGCCTTAGGCACTATGCCACCAGAGTTCCCATATTGATGGATCCATTGTGTGTATGTACTATAGTTTGGTTATCTATAGTTTGTTTCCATTTCTTTGCTGTTGTGAATAAGACTGTAATGAACATGGGTGTGCACATATCTATTCATGTCATGGCTATTTCTTTAGAATATATATCTAGTCATGTGATTGCTGGATCAAATGGTATTTCTGTTTCCAACTTTTTAAGGAAGCACCTTAAAAAGGTGCTTTTTCTTATCCAGGGACTATTTCCTTTCCATATAAATGTAGTGATGAGTTTTTCAATCTCTTTAGAGAATGATGATGGGTCAGAACTGTGTTATATCTATAGATACCTTTGCATAGTATGGACATTTTCACAATGCTAAGTTTTCCTATTCATGAACATGGTATGTTCTTCCATTTAGGTAGGTCACTTTTGGTTTCTTGCAGTAGTATTTTATACTTCTCTTTGTCTAAGACTTTTTGTATCTCTGGTTAGGTTTATTCCTAAGTATTTCTCTTTTTGGTAGCTATTGTAAATGGTATTGTTTTACTTCTTTCATTCACAGGGTTCTCTTTCTTGATGTAGAGGAATCTGACTGATTTTTTTTTCTTTTCTTTTTTTTTTTTGTATTTTTATCTTGTACCCTGCCGCTTTCCTGAATCTTTCAACTAGTTACAATAGTTTTCTTGTTGAGTCTCTGGGCTTTTCTATGTATAAAGTCATATCATCTGCAAATAAGGATAGTTTTACTTTTTCCTTATGTTTTGGATGCCTTTTATTTACCTTTCTTGCCTTATTGATAGGCTAGGACTTCAGTACAGTATTGAAAGAAAAGGGTGGCAGGGGGCATCCTTATCTAATCCTCATCTATAAGAAGAGTGCTTTCTAACTTTCCCAAGTAAAAATAATATTGGCCATTGGTTTTGCTTATATATCTTTAATTGTGTTGAGGAGTTTCCCTTCTATTCCTTTTTTTTTTTTTTCCTGAGAATTTTTATCCATAATGGGTGTTGGATTTTATCAAATTCCTTTTCTGCATTAATTGATATAATCATGTAATTCTGTTCTTTTGTTTTATTTATGCAGTCATTCCTTACTTGTTATTTGCATCTTCTCTTTCCTTTGTTAAATTCACCAGTGGTTTGTCAGTTTTCTTACGTGGTGGATTATGTTGATCATGTTTCTAATGTTGAAACATCCTTCCATACCTGGTGTGGTAGTTAAGGTCATGTGTCAACTTGGCTGGGCCTGGTTTCGAGTGGCTGGGCAGCTGGATGTAGCTATTTCCCATGATGAGATAGGTAATTAATTCCATGGTGGAATCTACTGGAGCAGCTAAGTAGCTGCTTTAGGGATGTTGTCTGCTTCCTGTTTATAAGAAGCAACTTTGAGGAAGTTCTTCAGCTTTTTGGCATGCTTGAACCATGCTTGTAGCCAAGTCATTGTTCAGCAGCCTGCCATGCTCTGCCGATCTTGGGACTTGAATTAATGGCCTGCCAGGTTGTCTGGTAATATTGGGACTGTGCCCCTTTACTTAATGATCTTGGGTTTGTCAGCCTCTGCAGCCAGCAGCTGCCTGAGTGAAGAAAAGCCTCCAGCTTCAGTGGGCTTGGAGCAGGAAGCAAAGTGAAGCCCAAGGTCAAGGGGCTTTCACCCAGACCCTAGGGCCTGGCACTTTGAACTCAGATTTCTAGCTTACAAAACTGTAAGAGAATAAACTCCTGTTTGTTAAAGCCATTCCATTTGTGGCATTTTCTGTTAGAGCAGAACAAAGTAACCAAAACACCTGGTATGAATCCCACTTGTCGTGATGTATTCTTCTTTTGATATGGAGTTGGATTCTATTGGCTTGAGTTCTGTTAAGTATTTCTGTATCCATGTTCATGAGGGATATGCGTCTGTAATATTCTCTCTTAGTGATGTTTTTGTTTGGCATTGTCATCAGGGTTATGCTTGCTTCATAAAAGGAATTAAGGAGTATTACATCCATTTCTATTTTGTAGAATAGTTTGTGTAGAATTGGTGTTAGCTCTTCTCTGAATGGAGCTCTTGTGGCATAGTAGTCAAAGCCTTTATCTGCTAACCAAAGTGTTGGCAGTTTGAATCCACCAGCCACTCCATGGAAGAAAGAAGAGGCAGTCTGCTTGCATAAAGACTTACAGCCTTGGAAACTCCATGGGGAGTTCTACTCTATCTTTTACAGTTGCTATGAGTCATAATTGACTCTATGGCAGTGAGGTGTTTTTTTTTTTTTTTTCCCCCCTCCCTTTCTCTAAGTGTTTGGTAGGAGCTCTGGTAGCATAGTGCCTAAGGCATTTGACTGCTAACCAGAAGGCTGGCTGTTCAAACCCACCAGCCACTCCTCGGAAGGAAAATTGAGCAATCTACTTCAGGAGTGATACTGCCTCGGAAACCCAAGGAGGGGTCGCTGTGAGTCAGATCTGACTTGATGGTAGTGAGTTTGGTTTTATTTGTTTGAAATGTTTGGTAGAATTCTCCAGTGAAGCCATCTGGGTCAGGACTTTTTGTTTTCAGGAGTTTATTATTATTATTATTATTTTTTAATGGCCTCTTCAATATCTTCTTTTCTTATGGCTCTGTTTGAATTTGTTGGAGTACATTTCTTCATTCTTACATTATTATCCTTTTTATTTCAATTGGTTCTGTTGTGATGTCGCCCATTTCATTTCTTATCCATGTTATTTGTACCGTCTCTTTCTTTTCCTTTACTAAATTTGCCAGTGGTTTATCAATTTTGTTAACTTTTTTAAAGAACCAACTTCTAGTCTTGTTAATTCTTTCTAATGTTTTTCTTTTTCATTTATTTCTGCTCGAATCTTTATTATTTCCTTTCTTCTGGAGATTGCAGGGGTTTTTTTTGTGGTTCCTTTTTACAGCTTTGCTAAATTCTTCTATCACCTCTAAAAGGTTTCTTGTGGATTCTTTGAGGTTTCCTATATATAGGATCATGTCATTCATGAATGGAGATAATTTTACTTCTTTTCTGTTTGAATACATTTTATTTCTTTTTCTTGTCTTATTGCTTTGGCTAGGTTTCTAATATAATATTAAATAGGAGTAGTAAAAGAATGCATCCTTGTCTTGTTTCCTATTTCAGGGGGAAAAATTCTTGACCAAATGTCTTTGGAAGGAAGGTTGGGAAATCTACTTCTGTAGTGATACTGCCTCGGAAATACAAGGAGGGGTCACTATGAGTGGAGTCTGACTCGATGGCACATAACAACAATAACAACATCTTTTCTCAGCTTCCATTTGTCTAGGAATATTTTAACTTCATTTTCTTTCTTATTTTATTTTATTGTGATTTGGTTGAAAGTTTACAGAACAAATTGGTTTTCCATTCAACAATTCTTACACATTTTGTTTTGTGACTTTGACTGCAGTCCCCACAGTGTAACATCAGTCTTCCCACTTCTCCCTGTGTTTACCATTTCCTTTCATTCTTCTTTCCTATCCCTTTCTGCTTTCTGAGCTTTATCCTTGGGCAAATGCTGTCCTTTTGATCTGTATGGTTGATTGGTCTAATTAGTATGTGCCTCCCTGGTGTTATTGTTCACCTTCTAGGCTTGTGTATCATTTCAATGAACGCTGAGCCACAGGGATGAGTTCAGTTCCAGGCTTGCAGGGTGTCTAAGAACCATAGTCTCAGGGGTTCCACCAACCTCTATCAGACTGGTCTTCTTCTTTTTTTTTTTTTTTTTCTTCAATATAATTTTGACTTTTGTTCCACATTTTTCTCCCTCTTTGTCCAGGATCTTCCACTGTAATCCTGATCAGAGGGTTGGTAGTGGTAGCTGGGTACTGTCTAGTTCTGATCTCAGGGTGGTAGAGGCTGGGGTTCATTTGGTCCATTAGTCCTTTGGACTAGTTATTTACTTGTGTCTCTGATTTTCTTCACTCTTCTCTGGTCTGGGAGAGACCAATAGTTGCACTTTAGATGGCCACTCACAAGCTAAAGCTCCAGTCATCAGAGTAGGATGTAGAACGTTGTCTTTGTGGCCTATGTTGTGCCAACTGACTTAAGTGTCCTTCAAGATTATGGTCTTGGCTGGGCCCTTAGGCCCAGAAATGCATTCCCTCAAGGTGTTTGGTTATGGCTAAGAAGTTTTCGTAACTTGGCCCCTGTATGTTCTACTATATTGAAGGATATTCTTGAAGTACATATAAGTTCATTTGCAGACATATCCTATGTCAAATTGCAGGGTAGTAAATCACTTAGTATTGCTTTTCTACCCATAAGTCATTGTAAATTCAGTGGTGGACTGAGCAACTGAGTAGCTCCTGATTGTAAATGTTATCCACCTGGGTTATTTCTGTTGGGCGTGGCACAATGCAATGTTATGGGAGGTTCCCTCTCAGGTGCTTAGAATTCTGATGCTATGATTGGCTAGTTTGGCCACTCTGCCAAGCTCAAAAGGAGG
>NW_006922999.1:78183-79705 GCF_000298275.1 Orycteropus afer afer | reverse complement strand
AATTATTGAACCCAGGAGAGAGGTGGTGGGTGCTCTGGGAGGAACGGTTGGAGAAAGGGCTGGAGGGAGGCAGCATGTCTGGCCTTGCAGTAATAGACCCTGGGTTATTGATGGTGATTCTGCCTTCCTCTTGTGGGGTTCTAGGAGGTCAGAATATGCGGCCTCCTTGTCCTTTTTGCACAAATATATATGTATATATTTTTTCCCCACAAGTGTGATCCCATTTGCCTTTCCACCCTGTTCATCTTGAGTATCTGTGTATCCATTCATAGACTATTGCTATTGCTGTCATTGCAGGATTGTGTATGGAATACTATTCACCTTTGTTGCCTTTAATTCTTGTGCTCCTCTCAGTGTCGTCTTTGGGCTTGATCATTTTGTTCTGGCCTCCCACATTGTTGTATATTGTCTTTCCCTTCACCCAAGTTAATGCATGTCTATCTTCTAGTTAGTGATTTATCCACCTTCTCCTCCCACCCCAGAATGATTATTTCTATGTGTAAAACTTTTCTTAACTTCTGCATTATTGGTCTCAAATAATATTTGTCTTCTATTGGTTGACTCACATCTCTCAGCAAAATGTCCTCTAGGTTCATCCATGTCATGAGGTGTTTTGCAGATTCATCGTTATTCTTTAACATTGGATAGTATTCCATTGTGCGTGTACCATAGTTTGTTTATCCATTCATCCATGCTGCCCTTCTGGTCTCCCACGGTTGATTGTTCTAGGGAGTATACCTACCTGGTGTAAATGTTCACCTTATACCCCTGTCTATTGATGAGCACTTAGGTTGTTTCCATATTTTTGCTGTTGTGAATAATTCTTCAGTGAACATGGGTGTGCATATGTCTGTTCATGTCATGGCTCTTATTTCTCTAGGAATTATACTTAGTTATGAAATTACTGGATCATATAGTATTTCTATTTCCAAGTTTTTAAAGGAAGCACCATACTGTTTTCCACAGTGGTTGTACCATATTATGGTCCCACCAGCAGTACATGATAATGGTTCTAATCTTTCCACACCCTTGACAGCATTTGTTGTTTTCTGTTTTTTGAAATGTGCTATTAATTCTAGGGTGACGTGACTTCTCATGGTTGTTTTGTTTGCATCTCTCTAATGGCTAATGATTGTAAGCATTTCTTCATGTGTTTGTTAGCCACCTGAATGCTTTCTTTGGTGGAGTGTCTATTCATGTCCTCAAACCATTTTTAAGTTAGATTGTTTGTCTTTTTGTTGTTTAGGTGTTGAAGTTTTCTATAAATTTTGGAGATTAGCCCTTTATCTGATATGTCATTACCTTTTTTTTTCAAATCAATCATGCACTTCTTTTTTTTAAATTGTGATTTGGGTGAAAGTTAACAGAGCAAATTCATTTTTCATACAACAGTTCATCCACTTTTTGTGTCATGACATTGACTGCAATTACCATAATGTAATGTAACAGCTCTCTCTTTTCCTGCGGTTACCCTTTCCCTGTGTCCTTCTTTCCCATGCATTCCTGTTCTCTGAGCTATCTC
>NW_006922999.1:76185-77928 GCF_000298275.1 Orycteropus afer afer | reverse complement strand
AAAATAATTTTGAGTTTTGTTTCACATTTTCCCCCCATTTTATCCAGGCTCTCATTGTTTGATCCCTTTCAGAGTGATTGACGGTGGAAGCTGGGAACCATCTAGCTCTTCTGGTCTCAGGACCATGTAGGCTGAAGTTAGCATGGTCCACTAGTCCTTTGGATTAATTGTTTCCATGTGTCTTTGGTTTTCTTCATTCTCCTTTCCTCTGGACACAGAGAAACCAATTGTTGCATCTTAGATGGCTGCTTGCATGCTTTTAAGACCCATTACTATTCACCAAAGTAGGATGTAGAACAAAGTTTTTGTGTAGTGTGTTATGCCAATTGAGCTTGATGTCACCTGCGACCATGGTCTCGAGCCTATGGACCCAGTTACTCCTTCAGGGTGTTTGGCTGTGATTAAGAATTTTTCCCCAGTCTGTAGGTTTTCTTTTCATTCATTTGGTGAAGTCTTTTGATGGGCATAAGTGTTTAATTTTTAGGAGATCCCAGTCATCTAGTTTGTCTTTTAATGTTTGTGCATTTTAAGTTATCTTTAGTGTATTTATGCCATTATCAGGGCCTCTAAGTTTGCCCCTATTTTTTCTTTGATGATATTAATAGTTTTAGGTTTTATATTTAGGTCTTTGATCAATTTTGATTTAGTTTTTGTATATTATAAGAAATATAGATCTTGTTTCATTTTTCTGCAAATGGACATTCAGTTTGGCCAGCACTATTTGTTAAAGAGGCTGTCTCCTCCCCATGTAATAGGTTTCAGCCATTGGTCAAATATCAACTTTCTACAAGTGGATGAATTTACTTCTGTGTTCTCAATTATGTTCCATTGGTCTATGTGTCTGCTATTGTACCAATACCAGGCTGTTCTGAGTGCCATGACTATATAGTAGGTTTTGAGATCAAGGAGTGTGAGGCTTCCTTCCTACTTTGTTCTTCTTCATTAGCAATGCTATGCTTATCCAGGGTCTATTTCTTCTCCATTTAAATGTAGTGATTAGTTTTTCCATATCTTTAGAGAATGATGATGGAATCTGGATTCAGATCACATTATATCTGTAGATTGCTTTGGGTAGTATTAACATTTTCACAATGTTAATCTTCCTATCCATGAGCATGGTATATTCTTCAATTCACATAGGTCTCTTTTGGTTTCTTACAGTAGTGTTTTATAGTTTTCATTGTATGGGTCTTTTATGTCTCTGGTTAGATTTATTTCTAAGTACTTCAGTTTTTGGATGATTATTATAAATGTTATTGTTTTCGTTATTTCCATTTCAGAGCTCTGTTTATTAGTGTATAGGAATCCTGCTGATTTTTGTATGTTTATCTTGTACCCTGAAACTTTGCTGAATCCTTCTGTTACTTCCAGTAGTTTCTTGTTGAATCTCTAGGATTTTCTGCATATAGAATCACATCATCTACAATAAACATAAGTTTGCTTCTCCTTTGCCAATTTGGATGCCTTATATTTCTATTTCTTGCCTTTTTGCTGTGGCGAGGATTTTCAATACAATATCGAATAGGAGTGGTGATAAAAGGCATCCTTGTCCGGTTCCCATTCACAAGGGAAATGTTTTCAGTAATTTCCCTTAATTTATGTCAAGGAATTTCCCTTCTATTCCTATTTTGCTGAGTGCTTTTTATCAAGAACAGGTGTTGGATTTTGTCAAATGCCATTTCCGCATAAATGGATTGATCATCGCCCCCCTTTTCTTTTACTCATGTTTTTCTAATATTGAAC
>NW_006922999.1:73709-75390 GCF_000298275.1 Orycteropus afer afer | reverse complement strand
TAAGCATTTCAAGTCTTTTTCATTTTCACAGACAAGGTTGTGTCATCTGCATAGCACAAGTTGTTAATAAGTCTTCCCCCAATCCTGATGCTGCATTCTTCATATAATCTGGCCTCTCAGATGACTTACTCCACATACAGATCGACTCCACCATTTATCTGTCAGTTTGTCACACTGTGGTAGCTTGCGTGTTTCTGCGAGGCTGGAGGCTATGCCACTGGTGTTTCAAATGCCTTCTGATCCCACACTGCTTCCACATTTATTAGTTAGGGTTCTAAATCTTCTTTTCAAGGTTTGATCTGGAACATGAGCAGTGCCACCGCTTCCAATTCCTCTGACCCATCCTAAGCATCAAGTTCTTGGACGCCAAGTTGTTCTGCATGTCATGGGGATGCTAATAGTTTGATATTTCACCATCTTTGTCACAAAATTCTCCTAATAACTTTGTTTATTTTTGCTTGATGTCAATTGTTTCCTTAATATCTGGAAACTCAGCTATTGTGGGGCTAGTTTATTTATCTCATGTTCCATTAACTATTTGTTGCAATCTTTTCTGGGCTGGTTTATGAATCAAAATGTAGGCTTTGTACTTATATAGGCCACAGTTTACGTCCTGGCCCTGGCACTTACTAATTCTGCTATTACTTTGGCAACGTGCCTTGAGCTGCCACCAGGTGGCCACCTGTGACCAGGCTTTATCAAAGAGTAACTGTGACACTCAGAGTGTGGGACTCACCCTGGTCCATTAGAAGCCCCCACACATATTTTCTTTGGATCAGTTGCTAGAAGTAGCTTCAGAAGAGGAGAATGTATGTATAAGGGATGTGGGGGAGGAGGCACTTGACAGGAAAATAGTGGTACCTCATCCCCCTGAGATGTTCACCTAGCCGTCTTTTGCTCCTGCTTGTCTGATGCAGACTTAGAGCCAATTCTCGCTGCAAAGTGAATAGGTCTAAGGATCTTTGTTCCCAGAACTTCTGTGAACCAAGGGCAATACATAACAGTTAAAGGGACTGAAGCAATTCTAAGATAATTCAAATGCATGAATTCTCCTTTTGTCTTCCTATTTCATTATCCAGCTTTTGCACACATGTGGGGTGATTGAAAATACTATGGCTTGGGTCAGGCACACATTAGTCATCAAGGTGACATCTTTGCTTTTTAATATTTTAAACAAGTGTTTTGCAGCAGATTTGCCCAAGGTAATACATTGTTTGATTCCTGTGGTGGCTTGGGTGTTGCTCTGAGGCTAGAGATTATGTCACCAGTATTTCAAATATGAGCAGGGTCGCCCACGGTGGACACGTTTCAGTGGAGCTTCCAGACTAAGACAGAGTGGGAAGAAGGAAGGGGCCCTTCATGGCACCTGATCCAAGTCATGATATTTTCACTCTAGTCCATCTTCTATTTTCTATGTGTCTACCTACCTACCTATCTCATCTACCATCTGTTTATCAATCATTTATCTCATCATCTGTCTATCTATCTATCATCTATTCTTGTATATAGCAAACTTGGGTTATTTTCTAATCCACTCTGAAAATTCTTTTTGTGATAAGCCCATTCACCCTTACTGAAATTGAGAGGTAAGGTTTTCTATTTGTTTTTGTCTTTTCCTAGATGGTCTATATTATTTGCATTTTTATTTGCATGTGGTTTTCCTGACACTACTCACCGCAGT
>NW_006922999.1:68021-73414 GCF_000298275.1 Orycteropus afer afer | reverse complement strand
CAGAAGAGGTGTGGATCTGCACATCTTTTATGGGGCTTCCTGAGACTGTTCCTTTGTTTCTTCAAAGGAGATCCTGGAATGTAAAAGGGAGCAGAAAACAAACTGAACACTCTGTTCTTGGGCTTTGTCTTCATCTTCTAGCATTTTTTTCTACACAAAAGAGGGTCTTGATCCTATTAGTCACACACCAGGTGGTCTGGAAGGTTTGCTTTCCCCTCCTAAGTTATAGTACGAATGTGAATTTTGGGATGCATAGTGCCTAAGGCACTTGACTGCTAACCAGAAGGCTGGCAGTTCAATCCCACCAGCCACTCCTCAGAAGGAAGGTTGGGCAATCTACTTCCATAGTGATACTGCCTTGGAAACCCAAAGAGGGGTCGCTGTGAGTCGGGGCCAACTCGACGGCGCATAACAACAACAATGTGGTTTTCTGTGGTGGAATTCTCACCCTTCGTGCAAGAGACCCAGGTTTGATTCCCGACCAATGCCTTTCATGCCACCACTCCTCAGGTTTGCATGTTGCTGAAAAAAAATTGAAAAAGAAAGAGAGAGAGAGAGAGAACAGATATGCAGACAGAGTCACACACATGAGAGAAGACACCAAGTGAAGATACATCTACAAAGCAAGGAATGCTAAGAAACACCCAGGGCTACTAGAAGCTGAAAGAGGCAAGGAAGGATCTTCACCTAGACTGGCCAGAGAGAGACATGGAGCAGCGCAACTATTATTTTATTTTTTAGATTATCTTCTTACGAATTTTAGCCCTTAAGTCTGATCCATTTTGAGTTACTTGTGTGTGGTATAAGGTGAGGGTCTAAGCCCTTCTTTTGCATGTGGCTATCAAGTTGTTCAGCACCATTTGTTGAAAATACTGTTCTTACCCCATGGAATCATCTTGGCATCCTTGTCCAAAATCAACCGACCATATAAGTGAAGTTTATTTCTAGGTCTATATCCTAGTCCATTGGTCTGTGTGTCTATCCTTATGTAATACCACATTGTTTTGATTATTGCAGCTCTATAAGTTTTGAAATCAGAAAGTGTGAGTCTTCCAACTTTTTCTTTTTTAGGATTGTTTTGGCTGTTTGGGATCCCCTAAGATTCTGTGTGAATCTTAGGAGGGCTTTTCTATTTCTGTAAAAAACACCATTGGGAGTTTGATAGAGATTGCATTGATTTTGTGGATTGTTTTAGGTAATATTGACATTTTAACGATATTAAGTCTTCTAGTCAATAACATGGGAGGTGCCTAAGGCACTTGACTGCTACCCAGAAGGCTACCCAGAACCCACCAGCCACTCCTCAGAAGGAAGATGGGGCAATCTACTTCCATAGTGATACTGCCTCGGAAACCCGAGGAGGGGTCTCTGAGTTGGGTCCAACTCGGCGGCAGTGAGTTTGGTTTTTTTGAGATCTTCATTAATTTCTTTTAGCATTGTTTTATAGAGTTTCCTTTAAAAGTCTTTCACCTCCCTTGTTAAATTTATTCCTGGTATTCTTTTAAATGCTATTGCAAATGCAATTGTTTTCTTAATTTCATTTTTGGATTGTTCATTGAAAATGTACAGAAATACAATTGTGTGTGTGTGTTTATTGACCTTTGTGGTAGTTAAAGTTGTGTGTTAAATTGGCTGGGCCATGGTTTTGAGTGACTGGGCACTGGATGTAGTTATTCCCCATGATGAGATTGTAATCACCTCCATGGTGGAATCTACTATGAGCAGCTTAGTAGCTGCCTTTGAAGTGTGACCTGCTTCCAGGATATAAGGAGAAGTTTTAAGAAAAGTCTTAAATTTCTTGGCACATCTGGACCCTGCATTTGACTGAGTCTTGGCCTACTGTGTTGCCTGCAAACTTGGGATTGTTCTTGGACTTGAACCTGCTGTGTTGCCTTCTGATCATGGGATGGTGGCACTTTACCTGCCAACCTTGGGCTCATCAGCCTCAGAAGCCAGCAGCTGCCTGCGTTAAGAGACACCTCCAGCTTCAGTGTGCCTGGAACAAGAGGCAGAGCTGAAGCCCAAGGTCGAGGGACCTTCACGTAGCCCCTGGAGCTAGCACTCTGAATTTGGGCTTCTAGCCTCCTGAACTATAAGAGAATAAATTCCTGTTTGTTATAGCAGCACTAGAGAATCAAGACAACCTAGTATCCTGCAACCTTAACTGAACTCATTTATTAGTTCTAGTAGTTTTTAGTGGTTACTCTAGGATTTTCTGTATACAACATTGTGTCATCTACAGACAGTTTTACTTCTTCCTTTCCAATCTGGATGTCTTTTATTTCTTTTTCTTACCTCATTGCCCTGGCTAGACCCTCCAGTGCAATGCTGAGTAGAAGTAGTGAGAACAGACATCTTTGCCTTGGTCCCATTCAGTCTTTCCCCATAAATTATGGTGTTGTTGTTGTTGTTGTTATGTGCTGTCGAGTTGGACCTGATTCATAGCGACCCCTCCTTGGGTTTCCAAGGCAGTATCACTATGGAAGTAGATTGCCCAACCTTCCTTCCGAAGAGTGGCTGAAGGGTTTGAACCGCCAGCCTTCTTGTTAGCAGTCAAGTGTTTCAGGCACTATACTACCAGAGCTCCCAAATTATGGTAGGTAGCCATGTTTTTTTTAGTAGATGCTCTTTACCATGCTCAGGAAATTCTCTTCTATTCCTAGTTTGTCAAGTGTTTTTTTTTTTTAAATCAAGAAAGAGTGTTGGATTTTGTCAAATGCTTTTCCTGCATCATTTATTGAGATGTTGTTGTTGTTGTTTGCTGTCGAGTCGACCCCAACTCATAGCGACCCCTCCTTGGGTTTCCGAGGCAGTATCACTACGGAAGTAGGATTGCCCAACCTTCCTTCCAAGGAGTGGCTGGTGGGTTTTGAACCTCCAGCCTTCTGGTGAGCAGTCAAGTGCCTTAGGCACTATGCTACCAGAGCTCCTATTTATTGAGATAGTCATGTTGTTTTTGGTTTTTATTCTATTTATATGATTTATTACACTAATTGATTTTTGGATGTTAGAGCAACCTTTCATTCTGGGATAATAAATCTCACTTGGTCATTGTGTATATTTCTTTTTATATGTTGCTGGATTCAGTTTACTGGTGTTTTGTTGAGGATTTTTTTTTTTTTTTAATAATAGTTTATTATTTTTGGTGAAAGTTTACATAGCAAATTAGGTCCCCGTTTGTTTTGGCTCTCTACTACTACTATAACAGAAATGCCACAAGTGGATGACTTTAACAAACAGGGATTTATTCTCTTATAGTTTAGGAGGGTAGAAGTCTGAGTTCACAGTGCCAGCTCTAGGGGCTGGGTGAAGGCTCCTTGACCTTGGGCTTCAGCTCCATCCCCTGTTCCAGACCTGCTACAACTGGAGACTTTTTCTGACTCATGCAGCTGCTGGCTGCTGAGGCTGATGAACCCAAGATCGACAAGTAAAATGGCACAGTCCCAAGATTAGCAGACAACACAGCAGGACACTTGATGTTCAAGTCCAGGAACAGTCCCAAGATCGGCAGGCAACATAGCAGGCCACTGATGACTCAGCCAAATGCAGGTTCCAGAAGCTCAAGACCTTCCTCGAAGTCTCTCTTTATATACTGAAAGCAAGCCACACCCCAAAGGTATCTACTTGGCTGGTCACAGCAGATACCACCATGAAGTTGATTACCAGTCTCATCATGGGGAATAACCGCACCGAGCTGCCCAGCCACTCAACCAGGCCCAGCCAAGTTGACACACACCTTGTCTACCACACCATTTAACAGGTCCTATAAAAATTGTCCAGTGAACGTTTTTCACAATGCATCATCATTCTCATTATTTCCATTTTTCTTGTTGGGTTTCCAGGAATGTGGTTTTCTTGCCCCACTTACCTTCTCAACTCTGCTTTACAATAAATATCGACCATTTGGTCTGATATAGATGATTTAAAAAAAATTATTTTGTTGTTGTTGTTGAGAATATACACAGCAGAACATACACCAATTGAACAGTTTCTACGAGTACAATTCAGTCACACTGATGACAGTCTTCAAGTCGTGTAGCGGTTCTCACCTCCTTTTCTGAGTTGTTCCTTCCCCATTAACATAAACTCTCTGCCCCCTAAGTTTCCTGGTCTTTCAGGTTGCTGTTGTCAATTTGATTGTTGAGGATTTTTGTGTTCACATTTGTTCTGGTTACCTAGTGCCATTCTGATAAGAATATACCACAAATGGGGTGGCTTGAAGAAACAGGAGTTGGTCTCTTACAATTCGGAGGCTTTAAGTCTGAGTTCAAAGTGCCAAGCTCTAGGGACTGGGTGAAAGCCCCTCAACTGTGGGCTTCAGCTCTGCCTCCTGCTCTTGGCCCACTGGAGCTTTTCTTCACTCAGCTGCTGGCTGCTGAGACTGACAAGCCCAAGGTTGACAAGTAAAAAGGCAGTCCCGATGTTACCAAAACACATGGCAGGCCATTAATTCAAGTCCATTGAAAGTCCCAAGGTCAGCAGAGCACGGCAGGCTGCTGAACAATGACTCAGCTACATGCAGGGTTCAAGCGTGCCATAAGCTAGAGACTGTTCCCCACAACTTCTTCTGATATACAGGAAGAAGACCACATCCCTAAAGCAGCTACTCAGCTGCTCACAGTAGATTCCACCATGGAGTTGATTGCCAGTCTCATCATGGGGAATACTACATCCAGCTGCCCAGCCACTCAACCAGGCCCAGCCAAGTTGACACACAACCTTAACCACCATACCATTCATAGGAGATTTTTGTATGTAATTTTCTTTTCCTGTGATGTCTTTGCCTGATCAGGGTGTGTATCAGGGTAATACTAGCCTCAAAGAACGAGTTGAGAAGTGTTCCCTCCTCTTCTATTTATGCAAGATTTTATGAAGAATTAATATTAATTCTTCTTTAAATGCTAAGTAGAATTCAGTGGTGAAGCCGCTAGTCCTGGGCTTTTCTTTGTGGGTAGTTATTTGATTATTAAGTCACTTGTTAGAGATCTATTCAGATGTTCTATTTCTTCTTGGGTCAGTTTTGTTAGTGTGTGTCTTTCTAGGAACTTGATTTTCACCCAAGTTATCTAATTTCTTGGCATAGAGTTGATCATAGCATTCTTGTATGTTCCTTTTTATTTCTGTAAGGTTAGTAGTAATGTTCCATCTTTGATTCAGGAATTTGAGTCTTTTTTTCTTGGTCAATCTAGGTAAAGGTTTGTCAGTTTTGTTGATCTTTCAAAAAAGATAACTTTTGTTTGTGGGTTTTCTCTATTATTTTTCTATCCCCTACTCCATTTATTTCTGCTGTAATATTTGTCATTTCTTTTCATGTCCTTGCTTTAGTTTGGGTGTCCTTTTCTCCAATGTCTTATGGTCCCACTCGATAACAGCGAGTTTTTTTTTTTTTTTTT
>NW_006922999.1:64366-66731 GCF_000298275.1 Orycteropus afer afer | reverse complement strand
CAGACCTGAAGGGCAGCTAGGGGCCATAGTCTCAGTGGTTACACCAGGCTCCATTGGACCAGCAAACCTGGTCCCCACCTTCTTTTTATACACCACTTTTAATATAAAGGACAGATCTGTTGTTATTGATTTTGATGGATGTGTAGTTGTCATTTTGATTTTTATTTTCCACGTGTCTCATATCTTTTTTTTGTGTGTGTTAATATTCATTACTGCTTTTAAAAAACTATATGGTGGGACTATACATAACAAGACATACACTGTGTCAACAGTTTGTACGTGCACAATTCAGTGACGTTGGTGACATTCTTCAAGTTGTGCAGCCATTCTCACTATTCTTTTCCACCACCATTAACTTTAGACTCAATACCCTCCAAGCAAAAACTCCCCCTTTACCTCCTCTCTCGCATCCCTGGTAACCATTAATAATCTTTGCTTTCTGTGGCGGTTATGTTTGTGTGTCAACTTGGCTGGGCCTGGTTGAGTGGCTGGGCAGCTGGATGTAGTATTCCCCATGATGAGACTGGTAATCAACTCCATGGTGAAATCTACTGTGAGCATCTGAGTAGCTGCCTTTGGGATGTGGTCTGCTTCCTGTATTTAAGGAGAAGCCTTGGGAATGGTCTCTAGCCTATGGCACGCTTGGACCCTGCGCGTAGCCCTGTCATTGCTCAGCAGCCTGCCGTGCTCTGCTGACCTTGGGACTTAAAATGGACTTAAGTTAATGGCCTGTCATGTGGCTTGGTAACATCGGGACTGTGCCTTTTTACTTGTCAACCTTGTCAGCCAGCAGCAGTCTGAGTGAAGAAACGCCTCGGGCTCCAGTGGGCCGGGAGCAGGAGGCAGAGCTGCACTCCAAGGTTGAGGGGCTTTCACCCAGCCCCTAGAGCCTGGCACTTTGAACTTGGACTTAAAGCCTCCAAATTGTAAGAATAAACTCCTGTTTGAGAAGGCCATCCCATCTGTGGTATATTTCTTGTCAAAATGGTACTAGGTAACCAGAACAGTTTCTATATATTTATTTCATGTAAGTGCGATTGTACAGTATTTGTCTTTTTGCACCTGACTCCTTTTACTCAGCGTGATGTGTTAAAGGTCCCTCCATGCTGTGGCATGAGCCAGGAGCTCATTTCTCTGCATGGCTGAGTGGTTTTCCATTGTGTGTAACCACTCATCGGACGGACATTTGCTTCTACCTTGTGGCTGTTGTGATTAGTGCTGCAGTGGACACTGGTGTTCAGGTTTGTTTGTGTCCTGCTTCACTTCCCCCGGGTATACGCTTAGGATTGGGATCACTGGGTCATATGGTAGTTCTATGTTCAACATTTTGAGGAACTGCCAAACCGTTTGCCACAGTACTTGGTACCATTTTGCATTCCTGCCTGCCATGGATGAGGGTTCCAGTTTCTCCACAACTTCACCAACATTGGTTTCTTTTTTTCTCTCTCTCTCTCTTATCACTGCCATTCTAATAGCGGTGAGGTGGTATCTCATTGTAGTTTCGATTTACATCTCTCCAAAGGCTAATGGTATCAAGTATCTTTTCATGCGCTTGTAGGCCATTACTACTTCCTTTTGTATTAAGTGAGTATTTTTGAATGTAGCATTTGAGTTGACTTTACTTTTTTTTTCACTAAATGTTTTAGTTATTTCCTTTTTGGTTGTTCTAGGGCTTACCATATACGCCTTAACTTATCAGATTCACCATCAGATTGATACTAACTTCATTCCAGTGAGAAATAGAAAACGTTACTCCCATGTAGCTCTATTCCCTTTTCCCACTCTTTGTGGTATTATTGTTATGCATGTTACATCTATAAATGTTACAAACCCAGCAATGTATTGTTATAATTATTACTTTACATGATTTTTTCTTTTAAAGAAGCTGAGAGAATAGAACAAGTATATATTTATAGCTTCTGTTATATAATCTATTTATTTATAATTTCTAGTTCTCTTCATCTATTTTTGTGAACTCAAGTTATCACCTGGAGTCATTTCCTAAGCACTTATAGACTATTTCCTTATCTGACATTTTGCACTTATGATAAGTAAAAACTTTACCATCTGACTGCACACTAATGATGTACATCTGACAGTAATGAATGGAGAGGTGCAAGGACTGCGAGAGGTGTAACACGAGCTGTGACGCTGAAGGTTATGTGTCAAGTTGGCTGGGCCATGATTCCCAGTGGTTTGGCAGTTATGTAATGATGTAGTCATCCTCCATTTTGTGATCTGATGTGGTCATCTTCCATTTTCCCATAATGCTGATGTTCACATAACCTGGTCTTGGGAAACTAACCATGGCAATAAGTGAGGAGTGAGTATATAGTTTTGCTCCCACACACTTTTTTTTTTTTTT
>NW_006922999.1:47286-62931 GCF_000298275.1 Orycteropus afer afer | reverse complement strand
GGTGTGCATATGTCTGTTCTTGTCATGGCTCTCACTTC
This sequence comes from Orycteropus afer afer, assembly GCF_000298275.1. Taxonomy (NCBI): domain Eukaryota; kingdom Metazoa; phylum Chordata; class Mammalia; order Tubulidentata; family Orycteropodidae; genus Orycteropus; species Orycteropus afer. Next base: position 62,893 of record NW_006922999.1, on the reverse strand, counting down.
TTTAGGGTATATACCCAGTAATGGAATGGCTGGGTCAAATGGTATTTCTAATTCCAAATTTTGAAGGAATTGCCATACTGCTTTCCACAATGGTTGTACCATTTGACAGTCCCACCAGCAGTGTATCAGAGTCCTAATCTCTCCACATCCTCACCAGCATTTGTTATTTTCTGTCTTGTTGAACTTTGCTACTAGTCACACATCTCTTTTTTGCTGTTACTGGCATGTATTTCTATACATTATAGACCTAACAATACATTATGCACATACTGGTTTATAATTTTTTAAAAAATTAGTTAAGAAAGAAGAAAAAATGTGCATTTATGCTATATCTTATAATTACATAATTATCTTTACCAGTGCTCTTAGTGTTTTCATGTGGATTAAAATTACCATCTAGGGGTCACTTGATTTAAGCATGAAGAACAACCACATTTAGTATGTTTTGTAAGATGTTTGCTAGGAACAAATTCCCTCCATTATTGTTTCTGGGAATGTATTTGTTCTGGCTCACTAGTGCCACTCTGACAGGAATCATATACCACAAATGGGATGGCATTAACAAACAGGAGTTTATTCTCTTACAATTTGGGGGCTTTAAGTCCAAGTTCAAAGTGCTAGGCTCTAGGGGCTGGGTGAAAGCCTCTTAGCCTTGGGCTTCAGCTCTTCCTCCAACTCCTGGCCCACTGAAGCTAGAGGCTTTTCGTCACTCAGACAACTACTGGCTGCTGAGGCTGACAAGCCCAAGGTTGACAAGTAAAAAGGCACAGTCCTGATATTACCAAATCACACAGCAGGCCATTAATTCAAGTCCATTGTAAGTCCCAAGGTCGGCAGAGCATGGCAGGCTGCTGAACAACGACATAGCTACATGCAGGGGTCAAGGTGCCATAAACTAGAGACCATTCCCAAGGCTTCTCCTTATATACAGGAAGCAGACCACATCCCAAAGGCAGCTACTTAGCTGCTTGTGGTAGATCCCACCATGGAGCTGATTGCCAGTCTCCTGATGGGGAATAACTATCACGAGCTGCCCAGCCACTCAGCCAGGCCCAGCCAAGCTGACACACAAACATAACCACCCCAGTGGGTCATACTTTCCTATTTCTTCCAGAGCCTGTGCCACCTTTCCTTCCTAACCAACACTATCCAACAGAACATTCTGCAACAATAGAAATATTCTGTATCTGCACTGTCCAATAGCCAGTAGCCAAGTGTTGCTATTGAACACTTGTGACTAGTCTGCAGAACTAAATTTTAAATTTTGTTTTATTTTGATTCATTTAAATTTAAATAGCCACGTGTGGCTAGCCTCTTGGACAGGGCAGATCTAGACCGTGCACGGGGTATCAGTTCCCTAGAATTACCTACCCTGATATCCCTGAGCCTGCCTGGCACCAATGCAGGCTTCATTATCAGCCCATCCTTCAACCCACACCCAGGCCAGGTCATAATGGGGTGCACATCCTTAGACCCAAGGGGTGGGTAAGGGGGGATCAGGGGCAGACAGATTAAGCTCCAGTGTGCAGACTGAGGTGCCATATACATGCATGGGGGACTCCTTAAAGGTGCTCCTTTGAGGACGGGGATGGGAAGAGAAGGGTGTGAGTTGTAACTGGGGAACCTCGTTAGTACTTTCGGTCCAGAATGGTAAGGATGTCCCATTTCTTCACTATATGGTGACTACATAGGTGTTCACTGTATAATTGTTTGAATATATAAATGTAGACAGACAGAGACCCCAAGTGGTGCAAATAGTTATTGTGCTCATCTGCTAACTGAAACGTTGAGGGTTTGAGTCCACCGAGAAGGACCATGAAAGAAAAGCCCTTATGACCTATTTCTGAAAAATCACCCACTGGAAGACCCTGTGGAGCACAGGTCTGCTCTAACACACACAGTGCATGTGTTGTTGTTGTTGTTGTTGTTATGTGCAGTTGAGTCGGACCCGACTTATAGCAACCCCTCCTTGGGTTTCCGAGATGGCATCACTACGGAAGTGAATTGCCCAGCCTTCCTTCCGAGGAGTCACTGGTGGGTTTGAACTGCCAGCCTTGTGGTTAGCAGTCAAGTGCCTTAGGCACTACGCTACCAGAGCTCCTACAGTGCATGTAGGTGTGTATAAATATTCTGCATATGTATTTCACAATTTTAAAAAACAATTTTTGCATTTTTACTGCAATGGGGTAGTCTAACATGGCATGTGCACGTGTGCATGTGTGCATCTCCTTGTGCGGTTCATCTCCTGTCTGTTTCTCTAACTTGATCTCCTGTCATCCTCCCCCTTGCTCTCGGCTCCGGCTACGCTGACCTTCTTGTTCTAGCCAGCATGGGCATATTACAGAGAAATCTGTTGAAGGGGGCTTAATTGGCCCTCTGTTTAAAGCTATTTGTCTTAACAAAGCAGAAAAAGAAAATGTCTCTGTGCTGGGGGAATGAGTGAGGACTGGAGGGGACAACCAGTGTCAGGAATGATGTGGCAACTGTGACATCCCAGAGGATAGGAGGAAAAAAATGTCTGCTTATGTAAGAGAGCTGGAGACAGTTCTGCAGGCTGCCAAAAAAGGAACAGTTGTGCTTGAGTGACCCATCAATCAGGTGCCCTGAACAGGTGGAGGCTGAGGCTACTCTCAGGGGAAAGCTGGGCTCAGAGCTCCAATTACCAACGATCAAAACTGATGCCAGCGGGAGGGAGAGGAGTAGAAAAAAGGTCTGAGTCAGCAGAAAGAGTGATTCCAGAGCACCTGAGGTGACTGCAAAACCACCAGAAAGGGAGCAATAACAGTAAGACATCACTCAGTGGTTCCCAAGGTGAGGGGCCCTGGGCCAGCAGCATCAGCCCAACCCTGAAACTTGGTAGAAATGCAAATTATCAGGCTCTACCTGGTGAATCAAAATCTCTGATGAGGGGAAGGTGGGGCCCCGCAATCCATGTTCTCACAGGCTCTCCAGGGCAATTTGAATGTCTGAGAATTACGGGTCTAACTTAATTGGACATGGACTGTGTGCCAGGCTCTATTCTGAGTGTTTTACCCCTTTCAATGCATTGATCCACATAATAGCACTATACTAAGGCATTTATTTGACTGCGAACCAGAAGTCTGGTGGTTCAAACCCACCAGCCGCTCCACAGAAGGAGGATGGGGCAATCTACTTCCATAAAGATTTACCGCCTTAGAAATCCAATGGGGTTCTCTATGAGTTGGAAATGATTCAATGGCAGTGGGTTTGGTTTTTGGAATTACAAATTAGCACCATCTTACATAAGAGAAATGGGAGGTAGGATAATTCATGTAACTCACTTGGACAGAGACAGGGAGAGACGTGACTGGAACCTCCAGAGCCTCCGCCTTTTCTTCACCACTGTGTTCTGTGCAAGGAACCGTGGTGGCACAGGGGTTAAGTGCCCAGCTGTTAACTAGAAGTCAGCGGTTTGAAGCCACCAGCCACTCCATGGGAGAAAGACGAGGTAGTCAGCTTCTTAAAGGTTTAGTCTTGGGAACCCTGTGCGGCAATTCTGCTCTGTCCTATAGGGCTGCTAGGAGTTGGGATGGACTCCATGGCAATGATTTTTTTTTTTTTTTTTTAATGCAGTGACACTCAAACTTGAGCACACAGCCCCTGCAGACCTTCTTAAAGCACTGTTGTTGGGACCCATCTCCAGGGTCTGTGATTGGGTCCAGGAATCTGCATTTCTCAGAAGGCCCCCGCTGATGCTCATGCTTTTGCTCAAGGTCCCACACACTGAGAACCACTGTACTATGTAGTGCTGCCTTGTCCATGTGAGGAATCAGTCTATCAGATGGAAGGCTCACTGGGGCTTTTTGAATAATGCCATGTGCATTGCCCCTGGCTGGGACTCTCTTAGCTACAAATGGCAGAAAACCTAACTCAGAGAAACTTAAGCAAAAATGGTACCCATCTATTTGAAACAGGGTAAGTCTGCTTTCAGGCACCGGTGGACCCAGGAATCAGGATTCTTTCTGTCTCAGCCCTACTTTCCTCTTTATGTTATGTTCATTCTCAAGCAAGCTCTCCTCTCATAGTGACCTCCAGCAACTCTGGCCTTCCATTCTACCAGCTGGGCACCAACATCAGGAAAGGAATTCCCCCTTGCAATCAATGCCATCAAACAAAATGTATATGAACTGCTGCATGGAAAATGAATTTGGTCTGTAAACTTTCACCCAAATCACAATAATTTTTTTTCTTTTTTTTAAATTCCCTTTTCCTGTTATCCCAGCAGGAGCTCTGGTGGTGTAATGGTTAAGGCATCTGCCTGCTAACCAGAAAGTTGGTGGTTCAAACCCACTAGCCACTCTGTGGAAGAAAGATGGGGCGATCTGCTTGCATAAAGATATACGGCCTTGGAAAGCCAAAGGGGTTAGAAATCAACTCGACGGCAGTGTTTGGTTTTTGGTTATTACCCGAGCAGGAGCCCATCCTGCATCTCATTGGCCCATTTCTGAATAATCATGATGGAATATTCTCATCAGCAAGGCCTGGGTTATGGGCCAAGAGATCCAGCAGATGGGCTTAGCTTCACCCAAAACATATAGGACGAGAGTAGGCCAGAAGAAGTGGGCACTGTAAACAGAAAAGGGAATGCATGTTGAACAAACCAATGTAATCAATATCCACTATACCACCCGCAAAAGGCAGCAGACCAGGAATCCAAAATGTATACTCGCTGCTGTCGAGTTGGCTCTGACTCATAGTGACCCCTCCCTGGGTTTCTGAGGAGGTATCTCTACGGAAGTAGATTGCCCAACCTTCTTTCCAAGGAATGGCTGGTGGGTTTGAACCACCAGCCTTCTGGTTAGCGTCAAATGCCTTAGGCACCACACCACCAGAGCACCTCCAAGATGTATACTTACTCATTAAACTCTCACAATATGGACACAGAGATCAGAATCAAAAAGAAAACCCAGAGGTCGGTAATATCTTATTATTCCATTTATATAAAGTACAAAATCAGGCAAAATGAGTCTATGGTGTTAGAAGTCAGCATGGCGATTACTCTTGGGGAGATGGGGTATATCAGTTATCGACTGCTACATGACTAACCTCCCTAAACTTGGTGACATAAACAACAATGATAATTTATTATTATTATTATTATCACCATCTCATGTTTCTGGGATTTGGCTGGGCTCAGCCAGATGGTTTTCACTTGGAGTCTGCCACGTGGTTACAGTCAGATGGTGGCTGTAGTGGAGTGATCTTGAAGGTTTTCACACTCACACACCTGGCAACTAATGCCAGCTCAACAGACTGCTTACCCATTGACTGTGCACGTGGCCTGGGCTTCCTACAGAGAATGGCAGCTGGGTTCCAAGGGGGAGCATTCCAAGAGAGAGAACCAGACAGAAGCTGTATCATCTTTTATGACCTAGCCTCTGAAGTCACATAGTGTCACTTCTGCCATACTCTCTTGGTCATTAGTCATAAATCCTGCCCAGGATCAAAGGGAGTGGTCACAGACTGCCACTTGATGAAGGAATGGCACATTGTAAGAAGAACATGTGCACCAGGAGACATAGTTAGTATTGTTTTTGGAAAATACAAGATGCCATAGGAAGGTTGTCACTGGGAAGGAACAAGGGGGGAGCTTCTGGGATGTCATTAATGCTCTGTGTCTTTATATGGGTGTTGTTTACAACCAGTTGCATAATTGTTGAACTACACCACAATGGCAGGGGTCTTCTACTTACCCTTCAAATCTTAGCTTTACTGTCCTCTCCTCCCCCCAACCATTAATGATATCCTACACTTGATATCCTCAATCTTGGTCCTCCCAGTTCCCATAGGTCCTAGTGATTCCTCCCTTATAGTACACATCATCTTACCTTAAAATTGTCTTGTTTATGTATGCATCCGTCCCCCATTCTAGACAAGAGAGTCCCAAGCCTTTTTCATTATACAACCCCATTATTGCAAAGTTTATAAACATGCATCACCAGTATATATGTGTGTAAATATATATGTGTATGTATACAATTTACAATCTGGACTGTACTAATATAACATATACAATACAAAACAGACTAAAAATAGAAATAGTGAAAGGATGAGAGAAAAGTGATTATAGACTTTCTAATATTTTTCAGCACTTAAAAGGTCTGTCTTGATAACTTCTGGAGAACCAAAACCTTCGAGCTCTGGTAGCATAGTGGCTAAGGCATTTGACTGCTAACCAGAAGGCTGGCGGTTCAAACCCACCAGCCACTCCTCGGAAGGAAGATGGGGCAATCTACTTCCATAGTGATACTGCGTCGGAAACCCAAGGAGAGGTTGCTATGAGTCGGGTGTGACTCGATGGCAAACAACAACAACTGTGACCTTGTAAGTTCCACAAGGACAAGGAGCAATCTGTCCTTTTTACCTCAATATCCCCAGCCATTATGCTGGATGTGAAAATTTATTCAACTGTACGCTAAGTGTATGGTTTCTACACTTTAAAACATCCATAGTGAAGTTGCTTAACATAGAAAAGTCAGCTGGTCAAAGTTGAAGACTATCAGGTCAGGATAGAGTGAAGGGGCATGAAACTCAAGCTACCCCTGGCACTCCCAGCAAAAGCCTGATGCCAGCTGAAGTTTTGAGCCAAGAGCCCTGAGAGTAAGTGGCACGAGGAGAGGGGGAAGCAAGAAAAAAAGGGCTCTGATGCCAGTAGTCCTTGGTGATGAGTCATAATTGACCATAAAAGTCAATGGAAACAGACACCTGGCGCAGCATGTACACTGCTCTTGACATCAAGAGATGGTCTGCTTCTCCTCCCCTTGAATTCGTGTTGCCCTTGTGACCTGCATGACCAGGAGAAGGCAGAGGAAGTAGCATTCTGGGACTTTTGAGGCTAGATCATAAGAAACTTTGCAACTTCTGGTTGGGCCTCTTGGAATGCTCCTTCTTGGAACCTAGGCCACCATGCTGTGAGATGCCCAAGTCAAATGGTGAGACCGTGAATAGGCACTCCAGCTGACAGCATAGGGCCAAGCCAGCATCAACTGCCAGCCATGTGAGCGAGCCAATTTGACATCCTGCCAGTTGAGCCTTCAGATGACTGCAGTCCCAGCTGATACCCAATTGCAATGGCATGAGTGTACCAGGCAACCCACAGAACCATGAGAGATAGTCCTTTTTTGTTTTAAGGCACTAAGATATGGAGTGGTTTGTTATATGGTAGTAAATAATTGGAATTGGGGGCTGCCTACAATGGCTTCTGTAGGGTAAACATAGAAAACTTTCCTCTGATCTTAAACATGTGACTGCAATGTCAGAATTCCCTAAAAGTGATGGGTGAATATAGTAGAGTATCTTGACCCAGGGGAGCTCTGGTAGCGTAGTGCCTAAGGCACTTGACTATTAACCAGAAGCCTGGAGGTTCAAACCCACCAGCCATTCCTCAGAAGGAAGATGGGGCAATCTACTTTCGTAGTGATACTGCCTCGGAAACCCAAGGAGGGGTCACTATGAGTCGGATCCGACTCGACGGCACATAACAACAACAACATCTTGACCCAGGAGGCCTCGCATGGATAGCAAGACCATGCAGGACAATGTGTAGTCTTTTTCAGGGTCCGCTCTGTAAAATGAAGGACCTAAAACCAACTTCTCAACAGGGGTGTTGTGAAAATTCAAAGAAATGATGCAGGCAAGCCCTCAACACAGGGCCTGACACATAGTAGATGTCCCAAAGATGTCAGCCGTGACTCACTCACTATGTGGGTCAGCAATGAAGATGTTTTTGGGTGCAGAACGAGGATCCAAATCAAAAGAACTTGAATCATGAGGAAATGCATTATCTCACATAGCAAGAAACCCAGAGGTAAGGTGGTTCCAAGGTTGTTAAATTAATTTACTTATTCAAACACTGAAAAAATTATTATTATACAATTAAAATTTTACTTAAAAATACATGTATATTTTTAATGCCAATTAATGGCCAGGACCACTACCCGTCTGTCAGTTTGTTGAGCTTCCTTGCTGCTATCATGCTGGAGGCTATGCCGCCAATATTTCAGATACCAGCAGGGTCCCTCATGGTGGACAGGTGTCGGGAGAACTTCCAGACTAAGACAGACTAGGAAAAAAGGCCAAGCTATCTACTTCTGAATATCAGCCAGTGACACCCCATGGATCACGACAGAATACTGTCCAATATAGTACTGAAAGATGAGCCTCCTACGAGGAAGGGTACTCAAGACACACAGCAGCTACAACAATGGATCTGAATAGATCAATGATTGTGAAGATGGTGCAGGTTTGGGCAGATTTCCTGTTGTCCACGGGGTCTCTATGAGTCCGAGCTGACTCAACAGCAACGAACATCAAATTCCTAGGTACCGTTCTAGGAGCTGGAGATAGAGCAGTGAAGAAAACAAAGTTTTTAAGTGAGGTGGCTTAGCCACATTATCAAGAACCCAGGTCCTCTTCTTTCCTGCCCTGTCGTCCTCAGCATGACAGCCGAGTCACCAGACGGCAGCATCTGCCCCTCACTCAGCATCACCTCATCACATAGCATATTGAGGTGCAAGGATCACTTTGATATTTTTCTCATGAAGGATTGGGTGGGACTATGCAAATAAGGTGCTTGTGGGCCACTGAAGGGATTGGTTGGCTTCCTAATAATGCAAATAAGGTGCACAGCACCTTGTGAAGGTTGTTGTTGTTATGTGCTGTCGAGTCGGCCCTGACTCATAGCGACCCTCCTTGGGTTTCTGAGGCAGTATCACTATGGTAGTAGATTGCCCAACCTTCCTTCCGAGGAGTGACTGGTGGGTTTGAACTGCCAGCCTTGTGGTTAGCAGTCAAGTGCCTTAGGCACTAGGCTACCAGAGGTCCTCCTTGTGAAGGTGGGACCATGCAAATAAGTGTATGGGACCCTAATGAGGGGACTGGTCTGTTTTGCCATCCCACTAGGCTTAAAGTGAGCCATCCCAGAGGGAGAAAGGGGGACCTCACAATCACCAAGAACAGGAGACAGGAACAGAGGGCACCTTTGGACCTGGGGCCCTATATTGAGCAGCTTCTAGACTCAAGAGACAGAGAGTTGTAACGCTGGAGACAGCACAAGATGGCAAGAAACAGAGACAGAGAACTGGCAGCAGCAGAACCAGGAGGCTGGCATTAGACAGTGCACTGGGCTTCCTGGCCCACAGAATGAGGCCATTACAGTGGGTATGCTGACTCACAAGAGTAAGAGAGCTGAACAGAAGGCTTGCGGGCAGAGTTGGGTGCCTTCAAGCACTTGTCAACAAAGCTACACTTGCCAACCATGGAGCTATAGGGCTGAGCACCTTTGGATGCAGAGTGGGGTGGTTGTGGGCACTTATTGGTGGAGCTCCAGAGCTTTGTAACACTTGCTTTAGCAGGTCAGATACCAGACCAGCCTAAGAGGCCCGCGGGGTAAGAGGCCGAGGCCCAGGGAGCGGCTTGCCCGTGGGCATCACTTAGAAGCTGTCCTGACTGAAGAACTGTATCCTGAGTTGCTTCTGATCCTAAACTGTAACCTGTTACTTTCTGTGGTGGTTATGTTTGTGTGTCAGCTTGGCTGGGCCTGGTTGAGTGGCTGGGCAGCTGGTGGTAGTTATTCCCCATGATGAGACTGGCAATCGACTCCATGGTGGAATCTACCACAAGCAGCTGAGTAGCTCCCTTTGGGATGTGGTCTGCTTCCTGTATATAAGGAGAAGCCTTGGGAATGGTCTCTAGCTTATGGCACGCTTGGACCCTGCATATAGCTATGTCATTGCTCAGCAGCTTGCTATGCTCTGCCGACCTGGGGACATGGACTTAAGTTAATGGCCTGCCGTGTGGTGTGGTAACATCAGGACTGTGCTTTTTTACTTGTCAACCTTGGGGTTTCTCAGCCTCAGCAGGCAGCAGCTGAGTGAAGAAACACCTGGGCCAGGAGCAGGAGGCAGAGCTGGACCCCAAGGTTGAGGGGGCTTTTACCCAGTCCCTAGAGCCTGGCACTTTGAACTTGGACTTAAAGCCTCCAAATGGTAAGAATAAACTTCTGTTTGTTAAGGCCATCCCATTTGTGGTATATTTTGTTGGAGCGGCACCAGGTAACCAGAGCACTTTTCTAATTAAACCTCATAATTGTGAATATTGTGTGAGTTCTGTGTGGTGGCCATTGCAACAGTTATTGAACCTAGCAAAGAAGCAGAGTGCCATGGGAGGGCCAGTGGATGTCACAACTGGTAAAAAGGCTGGAAAGAGGATGTGCGTCTGACCTCAGCCTCATAGGAATCAGCTTTGGGCTGATGCTGATGGAGATTCACTCTCCACCTTGTGAAGTAAGGTGAGGTCAGACCACACTGCCGCTCGCCATTTTTACACATACCCAGAGGCAGACAAAGACTTTGTTCTAGCCCATCTCTCTTCTTTTCATCTTTACTGAGATATAACTTATACGCAGTAATATACACTCATTTTATGTTGGTGGAAGCCCTGGTGGGGATGTGGGTGCAGATCTCTGTCGTGAAGAGGATTTGCAGTTGGGACGAGCAGGTGTTGTCCACCGTCTGTCGTTGATCCAGTGGTGCGGGAGCTATTGGTGTTACTTGTCTGTTGGTTGAGGTGGTCAGTGTAGTAGCTACGGCTGACTACTGTTATTGTTGTTACATGCTGTCGAGTCTGACTCGACTCATAGCGACTCCTCCTTGGGTTTCTGAGGCAGTATCATTATGGAAGTGGATTGCCCAACCTTCCTTCCGAGGAGTGCTCGGTGGGTTTGAACCACCAGCCTTCTGGTTAGCAGTCAAGTGACTTAGGCACTATGCTACCAGATCTCCTCAGCTGACTACTAGGGAGGGTAAATATGTTCCTCCCATTGGAGGATGTTGTTGTTTGTTGTTGTTGTTATGTGCTGTCAAGTCGGACCCGACTTATAGCGACCCCTCCTTGAGTTTCTGAGGCAGTATCACTATGGAAGTAGATTGCCCCATCTTCCTTCCGAGAAGTGGCTGGTGGGTTTGAACCACCAGCCTTCTGGTTAGCGGTCAAGTGCTTTAGGCACTATGCTACCAGAGCTCCTCATTGGAGGATACAAGGGGGAAAAGAAAAAAAAAGAGGAGGGAACCAAAAGCTAAGGAGAAGAGATGGAGCCATAGAACAAAAATAGGTGACAAGAAATAGGGGAGAAGAATATAAGAAAAAGAGAAAACAAAAGTGGGCAGGTGGGAAGGATGAAGGTTTGGCAACAATGAAAGAAAATGAGGAAAAACTGAAGGGAGGATAAGGGATTTGAGGAGGGGTCCCTCCAGCTATGTTCAGCCAGCGGCCCTGGGCACTGGCCATTGTGGCAAAATCGTCTCAGCCACTGTCCCACCTGCAGGAGAAAGGGGTGGGGCAGGAAGCACTCTCCCGGACAGCAAGACAGTGGGTGTTTTCTGCGCTCAGTGTGAGAGAATTCAGTGATGCAAGCGTCACTGTCCCTGGCTCCATCAGGAGCAGTCTGCCAATGATGGCGCCCAGCCGTCAATCAAAGCCCCACAGTCTAAACCCGCCAGCCGCACAAAGGGCCGCCCATCTCTGCGTGGATGCGCAAGTCGCGAAATCTCAGGTCCCAGTCCCACTCTGCTAAAAAGGATTGCTAAACGTTGGACTCGCGCCCGCAGCCGTGTGTCCGCTTTGGGGGTCTGTTTATTCCGAGAGAGTTTCTCTTCCCTTTCCCCCGCTCCCTTCCAGACTCTGTGGCAGCTTAAGCTCAGGGGGGTCTGTTCCGTTTCCCACTTCCATCTTCGTCCCCACTGTGGCCCCAGCTCACGTTGAAAAACTTCCAATGTGACTTTTCAGAGATTTTAAGCCTGTGGGTTCCGTGATTTCTTACCCCTCTTCTCCTTGGCTCCGCTGGCTGGGCAGTGGTTTTGAAAAAATGTCGCTTAACCTGCTCGCTTTCACCACCTTTACTGGGTCTAATACTTTATCGTCTTGCGAGCTGCTCCTAACTCCAGTGTCATTATTTGCATCTGCTTTGCCAAGTTTCTCAAGATCTGTGTTGATAGAGGGACCCAGAGCGCAGTGTGAGTAGGACGCCATCTTCCCACAATGCACTTATTTTAAGTATACGATTCTAAGGATACCAAAATGTTGCCACCCCTTGCTTTTTAAAGATATCCTTTTCGCACACATTTTTGTAGCTAAACACTTTGAGCTTTATAAAAACAGTATCATCCTATACGGAATCTTCTGAGTTTTCCTTTATTCCTTGCGCACTGTGCTTCTTAGAGTCCCCCTCTTTCAATCTATCTGTAGTTCATTCACTTCCACTGCTGTGTATCAGAATTTGTTTCCCCGCTCTCTTTCTAGTGGGCATCAGGGTCGCGTCTGACGTTCCGCTATCAGACCGTGCTAATATGAACTCTCCGGAGCATCTGGAGTGCATGGTGTCCTTACCTTCTTGGATAAATACCTAGGAATGGAGATGTTGAGGGTAAAGTACTCAAATCTTCAATTTGGTTGAATTTTTTAAAATAATATCAAACTATTCTCCAGAAGGTTGTACTAACGTTCACTCCCACAAGCAGTGGGTGTGATGTCCTGCTAATCCCCATTCCCACCTTCATTTTTGTCAATTTGAGGGTATAAAATGGAATTTCAGTGTGGTAGTTATGTTTGTGTGTCAACTTGGCTGGGCCTGGTTGAGTGGCTGGGCAGCTGGTGGTAGTTACTCCCCATGATGAGACTGGCAATCAACTCCATGGTGGGATCTACCGCAAGCAGCTGAGTAGCCTTTGGGATGTGGTCTGCTTTCCGTATACAAGCAGCAGCCTTGGGAATGGTGTCTAGTCTATGGCACGCTTGGACCCTGCATGTGCAGTTGTTCAGCAGCCTGCCTTGCTCTGCTGACCTTGGGACTTACAATGGACTTAAATTAATAGCCTTCCCTGTGGTTTGGTAACAGCGGGACTGTCATTTTCTTTGTCAACTTTGGGCTTCTCAGCCTCAGCAGCCAGCAGCTGTGTGAGTAAAGAAACACCTCTAGCTCCAGTGGGCCGGGAGCAGGAGGCAGAGCTGGACCCCAAGGTTGAGGTTCACCCAGCCCCTAGAGGCTGGCACTTTGAACTTGGACTTCAATCCTCCAAATTATAATAAACTCCTGTTTGTTAAGGTCATCCCATTTGTGGTGTATTCCTGTCACAGTGGCGCTAGGGAACCAGAACACTCAGTCAGGCTTTTGATTTCTCCCTCAGATGCTTATAAATTTAAGGGCTGGCTTTCAGTGAAATGAATTTGACACCAATAAGTCCATGGGGGGTTGGAAGGGAATTTAGGGTGTTTGCATGAGAGGGACTGTAATTATGAACCTATGATGGGTAGGGAAGGTGGGCAAGGGGATGACAAAAGGAGGGTGTGAGGGACCGGGCCCTGGTCTGGAGGTAGCAGTGAGAGCAGACCTGGAACAAGCCGTGATGACAGGACGCTGATCTCAGTGTGGCTTTCAGTTGTCTTTTACTGATTACTGCTGAGGTTGGGTATTTTTCCATGTCAAATTAATGGCAGAACTATCAAAGCAATAGAAGAATCTCAAAGGAAAATCAACAAACTGTTTTTTTTTTTTAGTTTTTTAAATTTTATTCTTATTTAAATAGATTTTATTGATTGAAATATAATTTGTGTGCAGTGAAATACACAAAACTAAAGTGACATGGGTCAATGCATTTTTTTTTTGTTTTGCAGTGTTCCTTCCCCTCCCCTCCCACCCCTGGTAACTAACAAAGAAAATTTCCTTCTATATATAAACCTTTCCTTGCCTTTTTATAATAATGAACTAATATTATATTAGGAGCTCTGGTAGCGTAGTGCCTAAGGCACCACTGCTAACCAGAAGGCTGGCGGTTCAAACCCACCAACCGCTCCTCGGAAGGAAGGTTGGGCAATCTACTTCTGTAGTGATACTGCCTCGGAAACCGAAGGAGGGGTCGCTATTAGTTGAGTCCAACTAGACGGCACATAACAACAACAACAACAATATTATATTTGTCCTTCTGTGATTGACTTATTTAACTCAGTATAATATCCTCCAAGTTCTACCACGTTATGCGGTGTTTTGCAGATTCTACATTATTCTTCAATGTTGCATAGTATTCCATCATGTATATATACTATAGTTTGGTTATCCATTCTTCTGTTGATGGGCACCTAGGTTATTTCCATCTTTTTGCTATTGTAAGTAGTGCTGTGATGAACATGGGTGTGCATATATCTGTTCTTGTCCTGACTCTCACTTCTTTAGGACATATACCTATCAATAATGAATTGCTGGGTCAAATGGTATTTCTAATTCCAGCTTTTTAAGGAATCGCCATTCTGCTTTCCACAGTGGCTGTATCATTTTACAGTCCCACCAACAGTGTGTGAGAGTCCCAATCTCTCCATATCCTCGTCAGCATTTGTTATTTTCTGTCTTGTTGAACTTTGCCATTAGTACGGGGGTGAGATGGTATCTCATTGTTGTTTTGATTTGTATCTTTCTGATGGCTAATGATTGTGAGCATTTCTTCATATGTTTGTTGGCTGCCTGAATATCCTCTTTGCTGAAGTGTCTATTCATGCCTTCTGCCCACTTTTTAATTGGATTGTCAATCTTTTTGTTGTTCAGGGGTTGGAGTTTTCTGTAAATTTTAGAGATAAGTCCCTTGTCAGATATGTCGTTGCTGAATATTTTTTCCCAATCTGTAGGTTCTCTTTATTCTCTTTTGGAGAAGTCTTTTGAAGCACATAAAAAATTAATTTTTAGAAGGTCCCATTCATCTAGTTTATCTTCAGCTGTTTGTGCATTTTGGGTTATGCTTCACAGTCTATTTATGCTATAAATGAGGGCCCCTAAATTTGCCCCTAGTTTTTCCTTGAGGAACTTTATAGTTTTAGGTTTCACATTTAAGTCTTTGATCCATCTGGAGGTTGTATATGGTGTGAGGTACAGATCTTGTTTCACTTTTCTGCAAATGAATATCCAGTTTTGCCAGCACCATTTGTTAAACAGAACATCTGTTCCCCATTTAATGGGTTTCAGCCCTTTGTCAAAAATCAGCTGACCATAGGTCAATGGATCTATTTCTGAGTTCTTAATTCTGTTCCACTGGTCTGTGTGTCTGTTGTTGTACGACTATCAGGCTGTTCAGACTACTGTGGCTGTATAGAAGGTTTTGAGTTCTAGGAGTGTCAGACCTCCTACTTTGTTCTTCTTCTTCAGTAGTGCTTAGCTTATTTGAGGTCTCTTTCCTTTCCATATAAAATTAGTGATTGTTTTTATCATATCCTTAAAGAATGCTGATGGGATCTGCATTGGGATTGCATTGAATGTATAGATTGCTTTGGCTAGTGTTGACATTTTCACAGTGTTCAATCTTCCTATCCACAAGCATGGGATGTTCTTTCATTTACATAGATCTCTTGGAGTAGTGTTTTATAGTTTTCTTTGTACAAGTCTTTTGTGTCCCTAGTGAGATTTGTTCCCAAGTTTTTATTTTTTTTTGTAGCTATTGTAAATGGTATTGGTTTTCTTATTTCTTTTTCAGCAATCTTTTTGCTGGTGTAGAGGAATCCTACTGATTTTTTCCCACCACTATGCTAAATCTCTCAATTAGTTCCAGTA
>NW_006922999.1:45004-46901 GCF_000298275.1 Orycteropus afer afer | reverse complement strand
TGGATTATTTTTTTGATATGTTGTTGGAGTCTATTGGCTAGGATTTTGTTGAAGATTTTTGCATCTGTATTCATAAGGGATATTGGTCCATAGTTTTCTTTTTTAGTGATATCTTTGTCTGGTTTTGGTATCAAGGGTATGCTTGCTTCAAAAAATGAATTTGAGAGGATTCCATCCTTTTCTATGTGCTGGAATAGTTTGAGTAGGATTGGTGTCAGTTCTTCCCTGGATGTTCAATAAAATTCACCAGTGAAACCGTCTGGGCCAGGGCTTTTTTTGGTTAGCAGTATTTTTTATGACCAGTTCAATTTCTTCTTTTGTTATTGGTCTGTTTAAATTTTCCACCCAGCCTCTGTTAGTTTAGTTAAGTAGTATATTTCTAGAAATCTGTTCATTTCTTCTAGATTTTCAAATTTGTTATAGCTCTTCATAGTATCCTAATATTATCCTTTTAATTTCTGTTGGTTCTGTTGTGGTGTCGCCCAATTCATTTATTAGTGTTATTTGTATTCTCTCCCTCTTTTCCTTTGTTAAATTTGCCAGTGGTTTGTCAATTTTTTTAATCTTTTCGAAGAACCAACTCCTAGTCTTCTTGATTTTTTCTATTGTCTTTCTATTTACTGTTCCATTTATTTCTGCTTGAATCTTTATTATTTCTTTTCTTCTGGTGACTGTAGGCTTTTTTTTGGTTTTTGTTTTTGCTGCTCTTTTTCTAATTGTTGGAGATGTTGGGTTAAGGTGTTGATTTTGGCTCTTTCTTCTTTTTGATGTGTGCATTTATTGCTATAAATTGGCCTCTGATCATTGCTTTTGTTGTGTTGCAAAGATTTTGATATGTTGTGTTTTCATTCTTGTTTGATTCAAGGAATTTTTAAATTTCATTTTTTATTTCTTCTATTACCCATTTTCAAAAACAAAATAACTAAACTTGCTGTCATTGGGTAGAGTCCAACTCATAGCAACTTTTCCTTGGATTTCGGAGGCAGTATCTCTATGGAAGTAGATTGCCCAATCTTCCTTCCAGTCATTTTCAAGGAGGGTATTATTCAGTTTCCATGTGTTTGCTCTTTTTCTTTTCATCTTCCTATTGTTGATTTCTAATTTGATAGCATTGTGATCTGAGATGACGCTTTGCAGTACTTCAATGTTTTTAAATTTATTGATGCTTGCTTTGTGGCCTAACATACGGTCTATCCTAGAAAATGTTCCATGTGCACTGGAAAAGAATGTATATTGTGCTGTTTTTGGATGAAGTGCTCTGTAGATAAGGTCAAGTTGGTGGATTGTATTGTTTTGTTCTTCTGTGTCTGAGTTTCTTTCCAGTTGTTCTATCTTTGATTGAAAGTGGGATATTAAAGTCTCCTACTATGACTGAGGATTCATTTATTTGTCTTTTCAGTTCTGTTAGAGTCTGGTTTATGTAATTTGGGGCTCTTTCACTGGGTGCATAGATATTATTATTGCTACATCATCTTGTTCAATTGATCCTTTAATCATTATGTAATATCCTTCCTTGTCTCTTATGGTGGTTCTTGTCTTAAAGTCAATTTTATTGGAAATTAATATTGCCACTCCTGTTCTTTTATGGTTGCCATTTACTTGTTATGTCTTTTTCCAGCCTTTGATTTTTAGTCTATTTTTGTCTTTCTCTCTAAGATGTGCCTTTTGTAGACAGCATACTGATGGGTTATGTTCTCTTATTCAGTCTGCAACTCTCTGTCTCTTGAGTGGTTCATATAATCCATTAACATTCAGTGTTACCAGTGAACTACGTTTTATTTTTTTTATTTTTTTTTAAATTAGGATTTGGGTGAAGATTTACAGAGTAAATTCACTTTTCATACAGCAGTTCACATATACTTTGTCTCATGTCATTGACCAAAATTTACAATGCAGC
>NW_006922999.1:31159-44379 GCF_000298275.1 Orycteropus afer afer | reverse complement strand
ATGAACTTATAGGCCCATTGTCTGCCAACCCTATATATGATCTTGGATACACTCTCCATTTAGACATACCTAATTGTTTAGCTTGAATGAACTACTTTTTAATGACTAATTTTAAAAACAATGTTTCTATGTAGTTAATAAAAGGAAAGAAAATAAGCAAAATCTCAGATTTTTTTTGGGAAAAAAAAATCTGTATCAAAATCTGTGTTGTAACTAACAAAAGCTGACTTAAAATGACAAGGAGAACATCAAGGCCCATCCAGAAATGTGCCACTGCACAGGGCAAATCTGAGAGGATGATTCATAGTCAGGGGGCAGAAGAGCAATTCTAGAGAGACAGGTGAGGTAGTCCGCACGTGGGTGGTGGTTTTTATTTGTCAACTTGGGTAAGCTATGACACCCGGTTGCTTAGTCAACTACTAGTCTGGATGTTGCTGTGAGATTATTTTGTCCATGTGACTAACATTTATAATCAGTTGACTTGAAGGAAAGGAGATTATATTTGGTAATATGGTGGGCCTTATCCAAGCAGTTGAAGGCCTTAAGAGCAAAAACAGATTTCCTGGGGAAGAAGTAATTCTGCCTCAAGACTGTTACATAGAAATCATGACTTAGTTTCCTGCCTGCCAGCCTTTTCCAGAGAGTTCAGACTTGCCAGCCCCACAACTGCATGAGCCAGTTCCTTAAAATAAATCACACTCTATCTTTCTATGTATACACATACACACACACACACATAAAACACATACACACACGTATATAGATAGATAGAGATATCTCCATATCCCACTGTTGGTCTGTTCTCTGGAGAACACTGACTGATACAGCCTGTCTACTGTACATCACTAGTAGTAAAAGCAATACAAGGTGCTACCCCTGTGTCAGGGCACATCAAGGTAGGATCTCTAAAGCTGGTTTCACAGTCCAGCTCAAGAGTGGGGATATATTCATGGCTCTCATCTTACTTGTCATCTATTAATCAGTTAACAAATTGACTCCGTGCCCGGTTCTGAAGATAAAGTGGTGGCCAAGACAAATTTGTCCTCATCTTCATGTACTTCTCAGTCCAAAGAGGGAGACAGACACATAGATGCTGGCAGTTCAGCTGGTCAGGGCTAGAATGAGGAGGCATGGCAGAAGGGTGTGTGTCAACAGAAGGGTCAGGGCCGGGGTGGAGGAGGCACGGGCAGAAGGGTTGGGCCAGGATGGAGGAGGCCCAGGGAGCTAGGGATTCCTGAACAGTCACCTGACTCAGCCGGGGGGTTGTGGGAGGGCTTCCTGAAGGAGACATCTAAATTGAGACCTGAGAAATACATAGGATTAGTTGTAGTGAGGGTACGGGGGAAAAAGAAGGACACTCCAAAGGAGGGAACAGAATGTGCAAATGCTTATAGGTGAGGAGTCTGGAGTATTCTAGATCAGCACTATGTGATAGAAACTTAATGAGAGGCTCAAATATGAGCTACTAATCTAATTAAAATTTTTCTTGTTCTCATATTAAAAAAAAAATTAGTAGCATTAATTTTAATATTTTATTTAACCGAAGATAACCAAAATATTACCATATCAGCATGTGCTAAATATAAAAATTATTACTGAGTTATTTGATATTCTCTTTTTTGTACTAAGTCTTTGAAATCGGGTGGGGATTGTACAGTTACACCACATCTCAGTTCACACAAGCACAGCCCACGTGTGCAAGTGTAGCTAGCGGCTACTGCAATGGACAGTGCCTCCAGCAAGACCTTTGCCACACAAGGCACTGGCATCCTGTGGGAGCTTGTGAGAAATGCTGAATCCCAGGCGCCTCTTCAGACCATGGACTCAGAATCTGCATTTTAACAACTTTCTGGGGGGGCTCATCTGTACATGAAAATGTATGGTCCAGAGCCAAAGTCTGGTCGTGTCCCAGTGTTGCTACAAGAATTCCATGGCTCCCTGGCGATAAAAGCCCAGCTACTGAACTTGGCATTCATTTGTTCAGCACACCGTTACTGAGCTCCTGCTGAGTGCTACGTCTTGTGCTGGGTGCTGCTGGGGATACAGCAGGGATAATACAGACCTGATTCCCGCCCTGGCTGAGCTCCCAGACAGTTCATAACCCGCTGCTGTTGAGTCAAGGAACTCTGGTGGGATAGTGGTTAAAGCATTTGGCCGCTAACCAAAAGGTTGGTTGGTGGTTTATCAACCCATCAGCCACTCCGTGGGAAAAAAGAAGAGGCAATCTACTTCCCTAAAGATCTATGGTCTTGGAAACCCTATGGGGCAGTTCTACTCTGCCCTAAAGGGTTGATGGCAGTAGGTTTGGTTTGGTTTGGCCAGAGTCAATTCCAATTCACAGTGACCCTATAGGACGAGTAGAACTGCCCCATTGGGTTTCCAAGGCTGTGCTCTTTACAGAAGCAGAGTGCCGCATCTTTTTCCCATAGCAGCTGGTGGGTTCAAATGGCCAACCTTTTGGTTAGCAGCTGAGCACTTATCAATGCGCCACCAGGGCTCCTATATATGTTGTTGTTATGTGCTATCCAGTCAAACCCGACTCATAGCGACCCTTCCTTAGGTTTCCCAGGCGGTATCACTATGGAAGTAGATTGCCCAACCTTCCTTCTGAGGAGTGGCTGGTGGGTTTGAACCGCCAGCCTTCTGGTTAGCAGTCAAATTAATGCTTTCTTTCACCTGTGAAAAATGTAATTGTGATTGGAACAAAGTTGCAGTGTACAGGGATTTTACAGGAGGCCTGATCTGGTTTGGAGTGGAGATGGGACCCAGAAAATGACCCAGTAAGGGAAGAGGCCATGATTATGGACAAGTGCCAGGGCAGATTGGATGTCCTACTGGAGGGGCTGGGCTTGCCAAGGCAACACCGCCTGTCCATGGCCACGGAGGGGGATCGCTTTCAGGCTGCAGAGCAATGTGGAGAAGTGCCAGGCCTGAAGGGTTACAGGAAGGGAGCCAGGGAGAGAGCAGGGTTGACCATCTCACACCAGGCAGGATCGCCTGCCTTTGGAAAATGAGGGGAAAGGGAATGGGGGATTAGGGAGGCAGCTGATTTCACAGCAGGGGAAGGACTTGGGGCCAGGAATTGTAGGTTATCTTTTCTTTAAAAACTATCCTTTCAGGACAAATACTGTATGATTGTACTTCCATGAAATAAGCAATTATATAGAAACCTAGGATTATCAGTGGATACTAGGGTGGGGAGAAGAGGGGAAGAAAAGTTTTGCTTGGTGGGCATTGAGTTTATGTTAAAGGTGGTAGAATGATTTAGAAAAAGGATGGTGACCGAAGAATGTAAATTACTGTCATGCACTTGCACATGTGGGAACTGCTGAATTGGTGGTTCTGTTGTACATATTTTCACCACTTTTTTTTTTAAGGGACTGTTCCTTTAAGAAAATATATCTGGATTTGCTTTGAAATAACTGAGGAGGGGAGAAAAATGTACATGATCTGGAGGAAACAAGAATGCCCACGTGTTGACAACTGCTGAAGTTGGGTGAAGGTGGCAGGGGTGTTCGTACAGGCTTTCCCCTCTGCTTTTGTGTATGTTTAAAATTGCCCCTAAAAAAAAAAAAATGTTTTTCTTAATAAATAATTGGGAATGTTTGAAAAAGATTTTTAGGAGCTGGAAAAGGAAATACAGGTAGTCCCTGACTTACGACGTACTTGTGTTCTGAGCTTCACACAAGACCGTCTGTTGTTTTCCGAATAGTCAGTAATATGTCCTACATACCATGTTGCAGAGTGTAATTTGATGTTAGCATTCTCAGATGTTCAATGTGGTGATCATAGTTACTGATCATGAAAGGCAGTAATAATGAAAACTGAAAAAAAAAAAAAAAGAGGTATTTGACTTACGATAGGACTGACTTACGGCAGAGACGTCAGAACGGAAGGCTGTCGTAAGTGGAAATTGCGAGGCCAGAAACACGCACTACCCCTTTAAAAATGCAGTTGCGAAGGAAGGTGTGCGCTGTAGTGGTTAAAGGCAGGGAGTCTGAAGCTGGGACCCTTGGGTTCAAATCCGGGTGCTGCCATGGCTCCTGAAGCAATTTATGTAAATTCAAAATGCCTCAGTTTCCTCATTGAAAGTATGGCGTAACCAGTAGCTATATCCTAAGCCTGTGTGAGGATGACTGAATGAGTGCATGTAGCAAGAAGGCGCCTTATAAATGTTGGCAGTTGTTTTTAAGATGCTTGCTAGCTAGGTTTACGACTGCAAAACGTCTCAAACGGATACATTTGTAGATCCTCTGCGCGGAATTCACTGTCCCACAGCCACTGATACCAGGGGAGAAGGCAGGAATTCTCTGAATGCCAATGTAGTGTAGTAACCTTCCTTTCAAATGCACAGGCTTCTTTCATGTAATTCAGTTGTTTCAAATGCTTGTGAAATATTGTTTAGATAAATTATAGAAGTCATATTTACAATGATAATTGTGAAAAATATTGCTTGTTTAAAAATCCCCTCAGGTGATGTGGTCAAAAAGGAAGTTCCTGAGCCTCCTTAAAATTTCACTGGTGTAAGCTCACCTGTTTCCCACACTCAGAAATAACTACTGGCTAGGGTGGCCATGAAGGAGCTCTGATGGCATAGTGCCTAAGGCACTTGACTGCTAACCAGAAGGCTGGGGGTTCAAACCCACCAGCTACTCCTTGGAAGGAAGGTGGGGCAATCTACTTCCATAGTGATACTGCCCTGGAAACCAAAGGAGGGGTTGCTATGAGTTGCGTCCGACTCAATGGCAAATAACAACAACAACAACAACAGGGTGGCCATGAAGGAGCTCTGATGGTGTAGTGGTTAAGGCATTTGGCTATTAACGAAAAGGTCAGTTGGTTTGAACCCACCAGGTGCTCCGTGGAAGAAGGATGGGGCAATGTGCTTCCAGAAAGATTTACAGCCTTGAACACCCAGTATGGGTCCTTGTGAGTTGGATTCGACTTGATGGCAGTGTGTTTTGGGTTTAGGGTTAGAAGGTTACCATGAGTCAGAGTCGATGGTTTTTTAATGGGTTACACTTTAGCCATTATCCTTACAGATGATGGATTGGAGATTTGCTGCAAAATAACACGAGTGGGAAGAAAGTGGGTGGGATGTGGATGGGGCAGAATGGCTAAGTGGAAGGTTGTTGGGGCTGGGCGAGGGGCCACACGGAGGGTCAGGTGAGAACACTGTCATGTCCAAGGAAATAAGATATGTGGGGTGTCTGGAGCTTGTTGTTGCTGTTGTTACGTGCCATCGAGTCAGACCTGACTCATAGCGACCCTGCCTTGGGTTTCCGAGGCAGTATCACTACAGAAGTAGATTGCCCAACCTTCCTTCAGGGTTTGAACCGCCAGCCTTCTGGTTAAAGACCATAAAAGAGATAAGATGGCCGAGGGAGGTGAGAAGAGAGAATGGGGCTCTGAGGGACACCTATATTAAAAGGTCAGGTGAAAACAGGAACTCTTTGCAAAGAAGCAAGATGTAGGAGAAAAATCAGGGGAAAGCAACATCACAGAGACCAAGGGGACGTGTGCTTACAGAAGGAGGAAGGGTCTGTGCTACCATTTCCTGCCAAGCTGGCCAGTGAGATGAGTACTAAGAAGTGCCCCCTGAGCCAGGTCTCTCACTGTCACAGAAAAGCTACAGAACAAGCCAGGGAGGAAGGTGAGGATGAACCCCGTGGTGCTGGATTCGAGTGGGCCATAGTGCAAAGTCACGTTTATTTTATACACAAATATATAGATACAGAAAGGAGCTCTGGTGGCACAGTGACTATGGCATTTGACTGCTAACCAGAAGGTTGGCAGTTCCAGCCCACCAGCTCCTCCATGGAAGAAAGATGGGGCAATCTATGTCCATAAAAACTTACCACCTTGGAAACCCAGAGGGGATTGCTATGAATCAGAATTGACGTAATGGCAGTATTATTATTATTTTTTTAAATATAGATACTTACTATAGATATGCATGCATATGGAGGTTGGTATGCCCAATTTTTTTTTTTTTTTTTTTGAGTCAGGGCTGACTTGACGGCACATAACAACAACAACAACAACAATAGCTCTGTCAGCTGAGAGGGCTTGAAAGCAGTGACACCCCAGTAGCATTGAGCATCCCAGTTCCCAGATTTCACTTCTAAATACCTTTCTCCGATATGAAGAAGGGAGTCTGGTGGCATAGTGCTTAAGGCATTTGACCACTAACCAGAAGGCTGATGGTTCAAACCCACCAGCCACTCCTTGGAAGGGAGGTTGAGCAATCTACTTCCATAGGTATACCACCTTGGAAACCCAAGGAGGGGTTGCTATGAGTTGAATCGACTGGACAGCAGTGAGTCTGGTTTAATAGGAAGAAGAATGTGGCATCAGGATTGGAGGAAGATTTGTTAACAACCTGCGATATGTAGATGACACATCCTTGTTTGCTAAAAGTAAAGAAGACTTGAAGGACTTACTGATAAAGATCAAAGACTACAACCTTCAGTATGGATTACACCTCAGCAGAGATGAAACAAAAATCCTCACAAGTGGGCCAATAAGCAACATCATGATAAATGGAAAAAAGATCACAATTTTCAAGGATTTCATTTTAGTTGGATCCACAATCAATGCCCATGGAAACAAACAAACAACAAAAAAAAACCCAACCAAACTACTGTCAAGTCGGATCTGACTCATAGAAATCCCTCCTGCGGTTTCTGAGGCAGTATCCCTTCAGAAGTAGATTGCCCAACCTTCCTTCCGAGGAGTGGCTGGTGGGTTTGAACCGCCAGCCTTCTGGTTAGCAGTCAAGTGCCTTAGGCACTACGCCATCAGAGCTCCCATTCATTATGTGGAACCCTATATATACCCTAAATAATGTGTATGGAGCCCAAACCCTGGGGATTTATCAGTTTTGCCATCTCACTAGGCTTAAAATGAGCTATCCCAGAGGCAGACGGGGATCTCACTACAATCAACAAAGAAGAGCCAGGAGTAGAATGCATCCTTTGGATCCGAGATCCCTGCACTGAAGAGATGGCAGAGAGACAGCGAAGACACAACACAGAGATGGGAGTAGCAGAGGCAGCAGAACCAAATGACTGGCACGAGACA
Organism: Orycteropus afer afer; assembly: GCF_000298275.1. Classification (NCBI taxonomy): domain Eukaryota; kingdom Metazoa; phylum Chordata; class Mammalia; order Tubulidentata; family Orycteropodidae; genus Orycteropus; species Orycteropus afer. The sequence goes on along the minus strand of NW_006922999.1, from coordinate 37,296 downwards.
GAGTGGCGGGCTTCCCGGACCACGGAGTGAGAAATCTGAGTGCCCTTGGGCAGGAGCCTTGCTGGCAGGATGGGGTGCCTCTCTGGGCACCTATTCGGTAAACCTAAAAGAGCTTTGTAACATTGGCCCACGCAGGGCAGAGGCCAAGACCAGGAAGAAGTGTGCCTGTAGCATGGCTGAGATGCTATCCTGGTTGAAGATCTGTATCCTAACTTGTTTCTGATGTTGAACTGTAACCTGCTACTTCCCAACAAACCCCATGATTGTGAATGTTGTCTCTGAGTTCTGTGTGGCCATTGCAATGAATTATCAAAACTGGCAGAGAAGTAGAGAGTCGTGTGGGAGGGACAGTTGGTGCCAGAGTGGCAAGGCTGGAGGGTGTCGGCACGTCTGACTTCCATTTCATAGGAACCAGCCTGGACTGTTGTTCTGGATTCTTCTTCCCCTAGTGAAGTTAAAGACGCTCAGAGGATGCTACCCTCATCCTTTTTGCAGTAAAGTAGAGGGTCAGTGAAAAAGGGAAAGACGCTCACCGAGAAGGATTGGCCCAGTGGCTGTGACGATGGACTCAAGCAGAGGAAGGACTGTGCAAACGGTGCAGGACTGGGCCATGTTTCATTTTGTTGAATGTAGGGAAGCCATGAGTCAAAACCGACTAGACAACAACAACAAGGGCTTGGCCAGGGAAAACACAAGGTGAGCCGGGAGCATCTTGTAGTATCAGGAAGTAAAGAAGTAGTCAAGAAGAAAGGACAATGAAGAACAAAGAAGCCAACCTGAAAAAGCCCATCATACCCAAAGCTGGAAAAATTTGAGCCAAAAATGTAATTACAGTAGTAGTGGATTATGTCCAGAGACTAAAATAAATATGAATCCATACTGCAACAGTGGTCTCACACATAGCAATGACTGTTAGGAGGGTGTGGGACCAGTCAGTGTTTCGTGCTGATATACATACCAAAACAAAACCAAAACAAACAAACAAACAAAGAGTCAGTTCTAACTCATAGCAACCCCTCCTTGGGTTTCTGAGGTGGTATCTCTACAAAAGTAGATTGCCCAGTCTTCCTTCCAAGGAGTGGCAGGTGGGTTTGAACCGCCAGCCTTCTGGTTAGCAGTCAGATGCCTTAGGCACTATACCACCAGAGCTCCCATTGCAGTACATGTTGTTGTTGTTGTTGTTAGGTGCCATTGAGTCATCTTCGACTCATAGTGACCCTATGCACAGTAGAATGAAACATTGCCTGGTCCCGTGCCAGCTCCATGAGCCTTGCCATACCTGAGCCCATTGCTGCAGCCACTGTGTCAATCCATCTTGTTGGCTTTCCCTTCTTTCGTTGACCCTCCCCCTTACCAAGCATGACATCCTTCTCCAGGGAATGGTCCCTTCTGACATGATCAAAGTAGGTGAGAGGAAGCCTGGCCATTCTCGCTTCCAAGGGGCATTCTGGCTGCACCTCCTCCAGGACAGATCTGTTAGTTCTTTTAGCAGTCCATGGTACCTTCAGCATTCTTCACCAGCACCACAACTCAAAAGCATCAGCTCTTCTTTGGTCTTCCTTATTCATTGTCCAGCTCTCACATGCATACGAGGTGATTGAAAATACCATGGCTTGTGTCAGGCACGCCTTAGTCCTCAAGGAGGCATCTTTGCTCTTTGTTCATTGTAGAACCAAGCATTGTGAAGTCTTTGACAACTTCAATCTTTTCTCCATTTATCGTGATGCTGCTTATAGGTCCAGTTGTGAGGATTTTTGGTTTCTTTATGTTGAGGTGTAATCCATACTGCAGACTGTAGTGTTCAGTCTTCATTAGTAAGTGCTTCAAGTCATCCTCACTTTCAGCAAGCAAAGTTGTGTCGTCAGCATGTCGCAGGTTGTTAATGATTCTTCCTCCAATGCTCTTCTTCATACAGTCCAGCTTCTCGGACTTCTATGCCATACATGGTCGCTATGATTTGGAACTGACTTGACAGCAGTGCATGACCACAACTGATAGAAATTAATGATTGACTAAGTCAAACATATGGGATAGAATGGACAAATCTTCCATAGAGAAGAATTCCAAATAATAAATATAAAAGAAATGAAGGAAGTAGAAAATTATCATTAGACTATCCCAGTAACATTGCTGCTGGCAGGATCCTCTGGTGAATGCTAACAGCAGAAGGTGAAACTTTAAGGAGAAGCAGGACCTGCATAGCCTCTCAGTATCCTGTCCATATACCAATTACTGCAATGATTTCTAAATGAAGACAAAGTCTGTGTCCCTCTAGATGTAAAGCTTAATCCTCCTCCCTTGGACCTAGGGCTGGATTTAGTTTCTTTCTCACCAATGGAGTACTGGAAGGAAAAGCAGCGAGATCACAGTGCAGGAAACTGGCAGACTCCCCCTGAGTCAAGGAATCAGCTTACCCTATCACCTCAGTCGTAGTCTTCAGTCTTCCCCAAAACTCAAGGCCAAGAAAGACTGAGACACCATCACAATTGGAGGAGACCAAGGAGACATGATGAACAAATGCAATGTGGGACCCGGGATTGGATCCTGGAATAGGACAAGAGTATTAGCGGAGAAACAGGCAAAATATGAAGTTTAGTTACCAGAACACTAATCAAGGTTAAGTTCTCAGCTTTGACAGAACTCAGACTGCCGCTTCCATTGGGTTGATTCTGACACATAGCGACCCCCACTGGGTTTCCAAGGCTATAAGTCTTTATGGAAGCAGACTGCTTCATCTTTCTTCTGCAGAGCAGCTGGTGGGTTTGAAACCACTGACCTTTTGGTTAGCATCCAAATGCCTTAAGCACTCCAACACTGTAACATAATTTTGTAAGATGTTAGCATTAGAAGAAGCTGGGTGTAGGGTATATGGGAAGTCTCTTTATGATCTTTGCAACTTCTGTAAAAGTAAATATATATATATATATATACACATATATATTTATATAGTGTTAGGTGCTATCAAGTTGTCTCTGACTGATAGTGACTCTATGTACAACAGAACAAAACACTGCCTAGTCCTGTGCCAGCCCCACAATCCTTGCCACTGTGTCAGTCCATCTTGTTGAGGGCCTCCCCCTTTTTCATTGACCCTCCACTTCACCAAGCAGTGATATCCTTCTCCAGAGAATGGTTCCCTTTGACAACATGACCAAAGTAGGTGAGACAAAGTCTGGCCATTCTCGCTTCCAAGGAGCATTCTGGCTGACTTCTTCCAGGACAGATCTGTTATTCTCTTCACAGTCCACAGTACTTTAAGCATTCTTTGCCAGCACCACAACTCAAAAGCATCAACTCTTCTTCAGTCTTCCTTATTCATTGTCCAGCTCTCACGTACATATGAGGTAATTGAAAATATCATGGCTTGTGTCAGGTGCACCTTAGTCTTCAAGGAGACATCTTTGCTCTTCAGCACTTGAAAGAGGTCTTTTGCAGCAGATTTGCCCAATGCTATACAATATCTGATATCTTCACTGCTGCTTCCATTGGTGTGGATTATAGAACCAAGTAATATGAAGTCTTCGATAACTTCAATCCTTTCTCTATTTATCGCGATACTGCTTAAAAAAACAATTATTGTTGCTGTCATGTGCCGTCGAGTCGGACCCGACTCATAGCGACCCCTCCTTGGGTTTCTGAGGCAATATCAGTACGGAAGTAGATTGTCCAACCTTCCTTCCAAGGAGAAACAGGCAAAATATGAATAAAGTCTGGAGTTTAGTTACCAGAACACTAATCAAGGTTAAGTTCTCAGTTTTGACAAAACTCAAACTGCCACTGCCATCGGGTTGATTCTGACACATAGCAACCCCCACTGGGTTTCCAAGGTGGGTTTGAACCACCAGCCTTCTGGTTAGCAGTCAAGTGCCTTAGGCACCATGCTACCAGAGCTCCCCCCCGCCAAAAAAAAAAAATTAGCGTCCACTAAATTGGCTACCAGTAAAATCCCTAACTATTCTTCATTCAATTCTTCCTTCAGTTCTCATATGCTCCCTACTCCAGGAAGTCCTCCTTGCTGCCCCTGGATCAGGTGCCAGTTCTGGGCTTCCACAGCACATTGGGCTCCCCTATCCACCTCCAACTCTTCAACATGCACATGCCCTGTCCTGGCCCTGACATCTGCATGTGCCTCCCTCATCCCCACTCCTCTGCCTGTACCCCCCCACCTGGCCCCACTCTTTCCTTCTTCCATCACAGCCCTGCCCACTGTCAGGGAATGGGCTTTCCCTGGACTGTGGGCTCTGTGAGGACAGAGTGAAGGCTGTCTCAGTCACCTTGTCTCTTGAGCAAGGACTGATGAGTGTCTGAGTACTCTGGGAACACCTGACAACAGGTAACCTGGGCATCCCTGACCTTTAACCTGTCTGAGTGCAGAGCCCCTCAGATCCTACCTTCATAGCCCTGTGAACCAGGACATATCTGAGGCTACATAAATAGTTGTCCAAGCCACCTACCAAAACAGGGCCAAATGGTACTCCCTTCCCCTCCTCCCATCAGCCCCCAATGCATCAATTGTCAGAAATATATTGTAACTGTGACTATTTGGGGTACCTTCCCATGCCCCAAGGAGCCCTGGTAGACCAGTGGTTAAGCTCTCAGCTCCTAACCAAAAAGCTGGTGGTTCAAACCTACCAGCTGTCCCATGGATGAAAGATGAGAAGCATTTTCAGACTTGGAAGCCCTGTTGGGCAGTTCTACCCTGTCCTATATGACTGCTATGAATGAGGTGGAACCAGTTCGATGGCAGTGGGTTTGGTTTTGGCTTGGCCCAGCCCCCAGCCCTTCTAAGCAGGCAGACCCCAGCAGTCTGGGCAGTCTGCTATGGGGAAAGTGTGGCTGTTGGGAGCTGAGCAAGGAAGGTCATGGAGAGTCGGGACAGGAGGCCACCCAGAGCCAGGCTCACTACCTGAGAACAAAGGAAGCAGCAGGTGCAAAAAGAGGCAGAGCCCACAGGATGTAGGGGAGGAGGAACAGAGAGTCACTGCCCTGGGTTCTGACCTAGCCTGTTCTCAGGAGACCTTGGTTGACTTCTCTCCGCGTCCCTGATGCCTTTCTTTCCATCGTCACCCACAACCAATCCATCACAAGCCCCACAGGCTGTGCCTCCAAATCGTGTCAAAAGTCTAGACTTCTGGTAAGATGGAGGAATAGGCAAACAAGCGACACAGGTCCTCTTCAACACAGAAAAGAAAAACCAATTGGCAGAGATACAGAAGATAATCCTGGAGCCCTGAGCTTTGAAAGGAACTATATAGAAGTGGATTAGGCACCAACTAGTGGAAAAACCTGAACTAAAACAGGAGTACAGAGATGGTCGGAGCTGTGGACTGTCAGCTACTCTGATGGGACCAACAGCCTGAATATTTCCAAGTGGTGTTGGGACTCAAGAATTGACCTAAAGATCAACCCTGGTCACCAAGGGCTGCAGGGATGACTGCACTGCTGGCCTATGACTAGGAAGGGAAACAGCAAGGAGGGAGACAGCCTGAGCTGTTGACTTTCTGCTGTCCGGAGGGTGCAGCCATTTTGATTGTTTACATGTGGCAGCCATTTTGGATATTTAAAGTGACCGAGGGTGCAGTCATTTTGAATGTTTACAAGTGGTGGCCATTTTGGATATTTAAAGTGACTGAGGGCACAGACATTTTGAACCTTTATAAGTGGCAACCATTTTGGATTTAAAAGTGATAGCATTCTCATTCAGATTCCAGGGACCTAAGAAGAGGCTCTGTTTGCCAAGGTCAGCAGGGACATACAAAAGATTGACAACAGGCAAGGAGACAGGTGGTGAGTGTATAAGTGCTGTCAACTAGTGAATAGAGGAGCACAGCACAGTACCCTGCTTGTATAGTTAACAAACAAACAAAACGAAAATCATGGGCAAGTCACTCCAACATACAATCACCAATTAAATATAAACGCAAAAATGTCACAATGCCTCAGAGACAACAACGCATCACAGTCCACACAAAGAAGCAAGATAAAGCAGGAGAAACGAGGGACCAGGATACAGACCCAAAACATATCCCTGAGGAAGATGCAGCATTGGAACTCCCTGATAAGGGATTCAAAAGAATTATATTTAGGTATCGTCAATGAACTGAGAGACATCAAGGAAAACACAGAGGACATCCTAC
>NW_006922999.1:26801-30014 GCF_000298275.1 Orycteropus afer afer | reverse complement strand
GGGTTTGAATCACCAGCCTTCTGGTTAGCAGTCAAGTGCCTTAGGCACTATGCTACCAGAGCTCCTGCACAAATATTTAGCAAATACTAAAATAATAGCAATGAAGGAAGTGATAAGATGATTCATGAACAAAACGAGCTCAGCATAGAAAATTATATGGAACGAAGAAATTGACACCATGAAAAAGCGCATAACAAAGATGACAGCAACAAATTCATATTTGCTGATAATTACATATCTGGCAAGGGACTTCTAAGATTTATAGAAAACTCTAACACCTCAACAGCAAATGGATTAACAATCCAATTGAAAAATGGGCAGAAGACATGAATAAACACTTCACAAAGGAGGATATTCAGGTGGCCAGCTAATACATGAAGAGATGCTCACAATCACTGGCCATCAGAGAGATGCAAATCAAAACAACAATGAGATACCATCTCACCCCAGCACTGATGGCAAGGTTCAATGGGACAGAAATAACAAATTCTGGTGGGGATGTGGAGAGTTTGGGACTCTCATACTGCTGGTGGGACTATCAAGTGATACCACCACTGTGGAAAGCAATATGGCGATTCCTTAGACAGCTGGAACTGGAGATACTATTTGACCCAGCAATCCCATTACTAGGTATATATCCTAGAGAGGTGAGAGGGCAGAAACAGATATACGCACACTCATGTTCATTGCAGCACTATTTCCAATAGCAAAAAGATGGAAACAACCTACGTGCCCATCAGCAGAAGAGTGGATGACCAAACTATGGTACATACACACAATGGAATGCTATGCAGCACTGAAGAATAATGTAGAGTCTGCAAAACACTGCATAATATGGATGAACTTGGAGGACATTACGCTGAGTAACATAAGTCAATCACAGAAGGACAAATACAGTATTGGTTCTATTGTTGTGGAGGGTCAAGGAAAGGTTTATATATGGAGGGAAACTTTCTTTGTTGGTTGCCAGGGGTGGAAGGGGGGGGGAGGGAACACTGCCAAAAAATTAAAAAAATGCATTGACCCATGTCATTTTAGTTTTGTGTATTTCACTGTACATAAATTATACTTCAATAAAATGCATTTTTTAAAAAAAAGTCTAAGGCCTGTCACTCCTCCTGCCCCTGCACTGGTCCCGGCCTCCATCCCTGCTCTCAGGGAGTGTTGCAGTGGCCTCAGGGCCTCCCTGCTCTGCTCTCGGTCCTCGCTGCCTCTACACCCCTCTTGGTGAGCTCATCCTGGGCTTCAGCACCTGGATATGCCAGTGAGTCTGCATCTCCAGCCCACATCTCGCCCCTGAATGCCAGGCTCGTACCCCACTGCTTGCTCAGCACGTCCACCGGGATTAGTTTCAACATATCCACCCTCTTCCCATACAGTTAATGGCAACTTCCTCCTTCCTCTGCTCAGGCTGAAAACCTTAAGGTTCACTCTTCTCTTTCACTCCACATCCCATTGACTCTCTTTTCCAATTATATCCCAAATCTGGCCACATCTCCACCCCTCCATTGCTGCTACCTGGCCGTGCTCCCCCATCTCTGGGCTGGACTACTGCAGGAGCCCCCTTACTGGGGGCCCTGCTTCCATCTTTGCTCCCACATGGCAGTCAGAGAATTGCTATTAAAATGTTAGCTGTTGTTGTTGTTATGTGCCATCGAGTCGGACCCGACTCATAGCGACCCCTCTTTGGGTTTCCGAGGCAGTATCACTATGGAAGTAGATTGCCCCATCTTCCTTCCGAGGAGTTGCTGGGGGGTTTGAACCGCCAGCCTTCTGGTTAGCAGTCCAGTGCCTTAGGCAGTATGCCACCAGAGCTCCCAAATGTTAGCTAGAGCCCATCATTCTTCAGCTCAAAGTGCTCCAACCCTTTCTTATCTCTCAGCAGCCAATCAACACCCTTGGCATGCCATCAGGCCTTGCCCTTGTCTCCTTGCCCATGGTTCACTCCCATCCAGTTCACTGGCCTCCTTTCGGCTCCTCCAAACACACCATGCATGCCGTGGGGCCTTTGAACTTGTTTCCTTCCCTCCTGCAATGATCTTCTTCCCAAATTATATGCACAGCTGGCTTCCAGGTTTTTTTCAGGTCCCTCCTCCAACAACCAGCTGCACTGGTGGATCAGTGGTAGAATTCTGGCCTTCCACATGGAAAGGTCGGGTTCGATTCTTGGCCAAGGCCCCTCATGTGTGGCCACCACCTGTCAGTGGAGGCTTGTGTATTGCCGGGATGCTGGACAGGTTCCACCGGAGCTTCCAGACAAAGATGGACTAGCAAAAAAGGTCTGAAAAATCAACCCGTGAAAACCCCATGGGTAGCAGCAGTCTGATCCATAGCTGGTCACTGGGACCATAGGACCGGGCAGAATGCTGTTCACTTGCACGTGAGGTTGCTGGGAGTAGGGGGCCAATGCAACTCCATCTCCATTAACATTTTCTCAAAGGCGTCTTCTTTAACCCCACCAGCTAAAACAGTACCTCCTGTTACTATCACTTCAACCCTGAGTCTTCACAATTCTTATCGCCACTGCATCATCCACCGTCCCTGCTAGAATGTAAGCTCCATTAAGCCAGGGATTTTGAAGAGCTAGTTTACTATTATAATACCAGCACCTTAAACAATGCTTGGCAGGTAGTAAGTTCTCAATATCTATTTGCTGAATGAACAAATAATAAAACTCTTGGAGTCAGTAAGGATGCTGCTGGGTCCAAATAACAGAAAGCCCAATTCAACTTGACTGAAAGAAGAAAGATTTCCTGGGCCACCCAATGGGAAAGTACAAAAGTAATCTCACTTCAGGCTAGGCTTGAGCCAGCACTTCAACTATATCAACAATGGCCTGATGTCCTTCTATCAGTCTCCCAGGCCTTCTAGGAAAATGGTTTCATCCTTCTGGTCATAAGATTAGTGTGCAACAAGCTGTGCTTCACGTTTTATGACAATTATCATCCCTTCTGCATGTTAGGTGTCTGTCTCGTGTCAGATCCTGTGGACCTCACAACCGCCTGTGAGATAAATATTACTATCATCTCTATTTGACAGTTAAAAAATGAGCCTTAGGCGAAGTCACTGATCTGAAATCACACCACTAGTGGCTGGGATAATAGCGCCTTTATTCATTTTAGTGACTGCCACTTCCTTGTCAGTTGTTGTTGTTGTTGTTGTTGTTATGTGCCGTCAAGTCGGACCCGACTCAAAGCGAGCCCTCCTTGGGTT